>NW_009919448.1:72978-138398 GCF_000696875.1 Nestor notabilis
ATGGATATTATTTCTCCATGTAATACATTTCACTGTGTAGATTAAGCCTCAAGTACCACACAGATAGGAAATTCAGGTAGAAAAAGTTGAGTCCTGTCAACCAGGAGGACCCACCCATGGAAGTGAGGCTGATGATCAGGGAGTTAGGAGATCTGTTTAATGTTTTGATCAGGCTTTTTAGTTATGAATTCAATTGTAGAAGCAACTGTCAGGATAACTGATTTGGAATCTGCATTTGATGGTACCTTGACTTGTAGATGCAGCAAATTCAGCTTTTTCCCCTGACAGTGGCAGTGCTAACACTTCCAGCTGTGACAGATAAGACAGTTAAGAGAAGTGTCCTCTTCTTCCAGCATGTGGTATGGGATATACTCAGTGCAGAGAGAAGCAAGTAAATTGAATTCAGTGACAGGGAAACAAAGAGAAACCTCAAGAAGAACCACAGAGAAAAGTTATAGTGGGTGAGACTTCATATAGAAATGGGAATAACAGGTGCAAATCACATATTAAAAATAAATATCTGTATTTTAGTATATTTTAGTATGTTGTTTTATCACCAGTTAAAGTACTGCTTTTTAGCAGTAGCTAGAACAGAAACAGTTGTCATCCGTTTTACCACCCCACCCCCCAAACAAAATCTCCACATTGAGAAGCGTCGAATTTTAATGCCTGTGGAAATTCCCCAAAATAAAATAAAAAAAAATATTTATTTACATCCTCAATAATTATCTGTGCATGCATATTTAAGTGTTGCGAGCAACTGTAGTCACATGCTTGATCTTTATAAAAACTGAATCATGCTTAATACTCTAGGCATAAAAAGCCATCAAAACATGTGGCACATTAGGTCCAGTCTGGGGCAGGGGGAAAGGTTTTATGAATAAAGTTCTAGAGAGTAAGTGCAGCTTAGACACAGGCCAGTGACTACGTAACAAAGATTTATTTTGCAGAAATATCAGAAATTGTATGTATTGTTTTCCTTAGTAAGATGCCATCAAAATGTGCTCTGAGTCTATATAGATATACAGGTTGGAGTGAAAATATTGAGTAGCATCACTTGTGTCTTTGAGGCATCAGTAATTTTACTGAACGGAAAGAATTTCTCAGAGAGAATACCAAAAATGGTACCAAAGTGGCACATGTTACAGGACCTGCAAAATAAGGACTTCCTTAAACACTGTGTTTGAAGAATTGTGGTATGTTTTCATGTCTCATTTCATGTTCGACCAGGTGATACAGTTCCTAGAAATCCGAGATTTATTTCCCGTTTTGTCATAAGATGAAAAGATGATCTTCATCCTTCCTCTCCCCAGATTTATGTAGGTATTAATAGTACCAGGGCATTGGTATTCTGCTGCTTAAGCAATCCTAGATCTTGCTTACAAGTAAGACAAGAAAGTAGTAAATTAATGAATAGCTGGCAAATTGCGATAGAAACAATATCCCCATTAAAATACTTCAGCTGAAAAGAAGGGAGAGTTTACACTACATTAGGGAATTTCATTTTGTGTGCATGGTTTTGTTCAGAGACAACTTTTTGTAGTAGGAAAGCATTAACTGGAATAGTGTTTTATGTGGTTTATTCTGTATGAGGTATTTCATTCCTGGATATTCCAGTCACGACTATGTGCAATATGCTGCCATCTCTTTTAAAAATCAGAAGCAATCAACCAACTTCCTTAAGAAAAAACAAAGCATCCCCCCCCAACTTCATTTTACTCTAAAATGTATGTGATTTATTCCTAACAAAATGTGTGTTCATGTGCATATATACATATGTAAAGCACGCCTGATATAATTACATAGACATATGCACACACATTAATAGATCATGAAACATTTGCACTCAAGTAAAGTCTGTATATAAATTATATTTCCGGAGCAACCAGTCTGTTTTTTTTCAGACTTTTGGAACTGCTGGTTAGGTATCACTGAAGAATGTATCACTTTATAAGTGATACCGTCATTACTTATAAGTATACACCCGTGCTTTTGTGGTCTTTTGACGTATGTTACTTGAAAGATTGAACTTGCAGAGATGAGATTCCTCAGTAAAAGGTTTTCCTTAACAGTGTTTAAAATCTGTCTCTCTGAATCTCAACCTTATGGAGTTCTCAAAGCTTGGTAAGATATGGAATTTATTGTCTTTTACTAATGACTAGGAACTTAAACATTTATATTCACCTATTTTGGAGCACTGTTGTTTATTTTGTGATGTAAAAATGTAATGCCTCCCTGGAAAGCAGGTATTAATAAATGTTTTCCAGAGCAGAGGACTATTTTGCTGGAAGTAAAATGTGTAAGTTATATGGGATATGACCTATACTTTATTTTTCTGTCTTCTCCCAACCAGTCTCTCTCTTCTGGGCCCCCCTATTTATGCGTTACTAAATTCTTAACTTTTAATTTTCTGGATACAGTGCTCTCAATGATCCTGGTGACGATTCCATGCAAGTAACTAATGAAACTTGCCTGTCAAATATTTACTTAAATCTTACTTATGTGCAGTAAGAGTTCATAAAGGGAGCTATATTTGAGCATTGGCCCTCTTGAGGAGCTGACAGAAGACTTCTAGCAGAGAGTAGCAAAGTGTAAATGCTATGAGCTGAAATGTTAACTCACAGCACTGCAAAATAGATGTAGAAATGGGACATTGGCTTAGGTGGTGCTATGGTGAAGATCTTGGTATGAATGCAGCTCTTAATTACTAATTCAAGAACCATAAGTACTTCTGTTGTCATCTTATAATATGAATTGCTATGAGGGGTTTGATAAAGATTAAGGTACACTAAATAGTCTCTAGAACCTAATATATTTTCTGAATGTATTCAAAATATCTATGATGATAATCATTACATGCTTATCAAGGGATTTATTTTTATCTCTTTGGATTGCTTTGTGTAACTAATGGATAGCAGTTCAGACTTGGAGAAAGAATTACACGCTGCTTGTTTCCTGGAGGACCAAATACATAAAAGACACGTAGCATGCTCTTGAGACTTAAATTTTGTCCTTCAACTTCATTACCTTTCTAAAGTCTGATACCAGGGCCATTGTTGGGATGTTTCACTATATTTTTGTGTTCACTATGGCTGAGGATACCCTAGAAATCCTTTCAAGTAGAGAATAAAAAGCTTTGTTTTGCAGTCAGCTGTTTCTTTGGTTTGAGTACCAGAATTCACTCGGTTTCTTCGGTTGCTTCCTCCATTTTATTTTTTTTTACTAGCATAAATAGTTCTGTGTGTGAGAAGGAATTTTTGCTCTAGTATTTGGTCTTAGAATAGGGTAATCAGGGGACAGGGTTTAGCTCATCCCTACCTTACAATTCCCCAGAGCAAATTCGGCTGAAAAGAAAATTCAGGCTGGCATTGCTCTTAAGTCACTGGAGAGGCATCTTTCCCACAGATGCACCATTACATCTGCTTTATTCAGATTTCTTTAGCCAATTTAGCCAAAGTCCTATTCCCTTAGCTGACCTGAGAGGTGTTTAAGTTACCTTTATTTGTGAGGAGAGGGTTAGCATTAAAATATTTTACTCATTTGTGCACAAAAACTCCCAAGGCAGCAACCAGCCAGAAAACCCAGACACCACAAAAACTTGTGTGATTTAGACCCCTGTGAATTTCCAGTGACTTTTGAAGGCACAGTTAGAGCTGTCAAAACGGATTTGGTTAAATCAAGTTTGACTGTCCCTTATGAGTTCTTAAAGTAGATGGTAGTGAAAGACTGAATTTGCAGGAAAACAGATTTTGTTGATAGCTCTAATTTAGGAATCTCAGAAGGTCAAGCTAATTGAATTGAGGAATTCAAAGGCATTCCAGTTTGTGTATCACATAAGAAATTCTTAGTTATAGTATTATGATAAACTTTGCTGGTGTATTTGTTCATTTTGGACACTAGGAAGAACTAAGGTACTTCAGTAGTTTGAAATTAATCACTCTAAATTTTGTTTGGTAAGACCATGAATGATTAGATACCTAGTTTAAAAGCAAAGCCTCAGCTTTCTTCAGGAATTTATAAGCATTGGAAGGACTTTCCCTCTTCTCCACCCCCTGTTTTATTTTCTAAAAAATGTTTTGCTAAAAGTCCTAAAGAAAAGTCACAAATCTCTTAGAGATTTACTGGTAGTTATTGTAAGAATTGTGAAGGTCTGCTTATATCATAACTGCCCTTTTATTTGATGTTGAGTGCCTGTTGGCATAGGCCCCAGATACTGACTGAAACTCTACATGTGAAACCAAATAATTACTCCTGATAGGGATAATATGTCAGTATTAGGACACTGATAGTGGTAATTCTCCATGTCATTTAGATAGTAGATAACAGAACTACAGCGACTGATAAATGATTAGCTTAAGTAATGAAATGAGGCACATGTGTGTTTTCCTAGTGAGGTATGTGAGAATTACAGTTAATTTTTATATATGCAGGCCTGTAATTTAGACAATGATTTCAGATAATGGCTCTAGTGAGACAGGAAGAGAAGAATGTTGGGTTTTTTTTCAGCTTACTGCTAAAGATAGGCTTAATTTTTCCTCCATATTTCAGAGCATGTTGAGAGAAGAGGAATGCTCTACAGGTCTTAGAGATGTCCCTGGGTAAGATAGTATGTATACTCCTCAATCTATAGTGGGTTTCCAGACATCCTCATATTCACAGAATGTTCTCTCTTACGCTTCTTCCAGAACTGAAATGGAGGGGAGGTGAAAGGAAATGCCTGTCTTCTTGCTTTTTGGACACATGGAAATACCCAAGGAATGGGATTAAAGCTCTCCCCGCTCTGTAAATCCTCCTTATTCCCCTGTAAATCTGTGTCTGGTTACTGTTCATGAAGATACAGTAAACCATTATTTGCCTTAATCCAATCTCTTATCTGTTAGAGATCAAGATGTGCCTCAGGATGCTGGCTGATTATCCCACATCTGTCTGTGATGGAGGTCTTGCAGTCGGCTTCTGAGCAGCTGGGCTGTGCAGCTGTCAAGGGATAGTGCCTCCACCCTGATTTAATATGGCCATTTCTGTCTTCCTCGGTTTCAGTTTTGCCTTCCATCATGAATTGATCTGTATTTAATTCTGAAATGATGAGCAAAGTCATGTATAAAATACTCATTATGCTTTCTTTAATGCAGCCAGATGTACTTCCCTAATGAAAGCAATGAGCCAGAGGTAATGAATTTATTAACAAGATAGAAAATTGATCTTCTGCCACACAAACTACCTACTTTCATACACTTTGAGCATGGAAACTGAGTATTTTGTATGACTTCAGCTCCCTGTTAAATGTTTGGTTTTGCTGATAGTCACTGCTATGAATATGAATAAGTTTATATGAGGAGAGTGGTAGAAGGTACATGATAAAACTTGAAATTAAGCCAGGAATGGATGTTAACAAGGGTATTACCTTAATACCATTTTTTAAATCTGTGTTTTCTCCTTCTAAAATGTGGCTGGGATGGGCTTTAGCGACCAGTCTGAAATTCTGTCTGTGTTTGATGAAAACCAGAATATCCTGTAAGAGACACAGAAAAATTGGAATGAAAGAAGCAATGTGGAAGAAAAAGCAGGTTCAAACAATTCTTTCAGCTACTCACACTGTCACAGCAAAGCTTCAGGAGGGAAAGACTGAGGTTTTGGAATTAATAAGGTTTTGTTCAGACCTTGGGAGAAGAAGGTATAGGTTATATTATGCTGGTTGCGTAGATGCTCGTGGGCCCAGCAGTGATGCCCCTAGCTATGCCAAGTAGCACCTTTCTTCCCCACTTAAGTTACTGAGGCTACTGAAACAATGCAGCACTCTTCAATGCAATTATGAGTATTAAAGTCATATTTTTGGCTGCAGAGGGGGGTTTTGGCAGAAATGCTGCTTTCTGAACATTTAGGGGATAGATGTGTAAAAATGGTGTGCTTAGTCCAAGCCACCCGAAAGTGTAATTACAGCTGAAGCAGAGAGCAGCAGTCAGACTAGACTGTATAATCACTTCTTACGCATCTTTTGGCTGCTGGAAATGTGATCAGTCACCATAAATCCCATTTTATACAAAGATAGTAAGTAGAACTCATAACAGCTCTTTGGCTGTTTATTTTTCACTTCTGGCTATCGATATGTGACAAGACAACATTAATCTTGTCTCTCTGGCAGCCAGAAGAAGAAAACCGCACATGGGCATCCAGAGGCTGCAGAGGAAGCACAGAAATACACACACTGGAAAAGGTGGAGAGGTCAAGTTTAGCATTAAAAGCCTGCTCATGACTAAGTTAAAATATTGCCCTTCAGCTGCGAAAGGCTGGATTTCAGCAGCAAATTTGACCAGACGGACCACACAATGAAGTCATCAGTGCTGAGACCCACCAGCTTGAAAAAACAACAACCCCTGGTGTTAAGACAAATGCTTTGAAGAGTGGTTGATATTAATCAGGTGGTGCTACTGGTTTGGAGTTCGTTAGTCATTCCATATGAGTAAAAATGCTGATAAAGGACATAATAACATTACAGAGCCAAGGCAGTTTTGTAACACGAGAAGCCACAGACCTGAATCCTACTTACGGAGAATTGGTCAGGGTCCATTTCGAAATTCCTTAAGCCAAATTCATCTCAGGGCTAACTCCTTTGAAGTCACTGGAGTTACAGAAGGAATTAATTTGCCCCTTCGGCTCTGTAAGTTAGCGGAGATCTGACTAGCAATCCTTCTCACCATGTTGGAGGTTCATCATTTCAGTGTACTTTTCTCAGAGGAATTCCCAAGACAACACATTGCGTTCCTGCTGTGGGCAGCCCTTGTCTTCCCCACCCTCTCTTCCCATCTGTTTCTTAATTGCTGTAACAGCTGAACAATATTAAGTTTTTTTAACTATCACTTACAATGAAAATATCTGCTTTTTCGTTTTGCGTGTTTGCCTACAACTATATTTGGTAACCTGAATGAAATTTCTAACGTGTTGAAGCTGGGCATGGCCTTGGTTCACTGAAAGAAGTTAAAACTCCCTGTGCCTGGCTGCGCTTGGACTGCAGGCACAGCTGAATCCTGGTAATGCAGTATTGGATCCAGAATTGCTTCAATCTGACTGTGGGGATGCAGCGTCTATGTCTGCCCTCCTCCTCCTCCCAGCAAGCGGTGTTTGTCCAGCCATGTGGAGCTGAAATAGGGAAACAAATCAATTGAAAATTAATCCAGAAAATCCATGTTCAGCTACATCAGTAGAAGAGGATGTGATAGCAGAATGGGAGGGCTGAGAGCTGGCTGGAGGTGGCTGGCACCATAGGGCATGGTCTCCAAGGCCCTTGGTGGCCTTTCTGGCTGTTGAAAGAAGGGCAGAAATCTCCCAGCCATCTCCAGCTACCTGCATTTGGGGGGGTTTCTGTGTTTTGCATGTCGCTCGTCTCTGACAGTGGCTGTTAGGAAGGGTGACAGGATGAGGAGAAAGGCCTGGTGATATAAATTGGAAAGAGAATCGTACGGGTGTCTATGATTTCCATTCAAATCCTCCTGGAGATTCAAAACATGCAAAGTATGTAATAGCATATTTTTTTCCCACTGAATGTTGCATACAACCAGGGGGTAAAAAAAAAAGGTTTTATGTAGATAATAAGGACAAATATTTATGAATACTGGGGCAAATAGTTCTTCACCTTTTTCTTTCTACCTCTCTTCCTTTTCCTTCTCCATCTACTGAGAGACTGCTTTTGTAGAACCAGACTCAAAGTCTGGTCTGTAAATTACTCCTGTATTTAACATTACAGGCTGGGGCAAGTGGGTTGTTTAAGAGTAAGATAATATGATACTTTGAGGAGCTGAAATACCCATTGTGTTGCAAGTTAATAGTTGGAGAGGTTTTATTTTTCCCATAGAAGAACATTTTAAAATATAACAGACTGATACCTAAATACAATTTTTCAAAATATATTTTGCTGTGTCACACTTGCTACTGTCAAAGGATACTTTGGATTACGGTCTTGGTGCTATGGGAGGCTTCCCGTGAGAAGCCCGCATTTCCCCTTCAAGGAAGTACACTCCATCTCTGACTCTTACCAGCCACAGGTCTTCCAGAATGGTGAGCAGTGGCGTATTTCTCCAAGTGTTGACAGAAGATTCTTGAGAATGTAACTTTTTCTTTAGCAAACCAAAGAGCACAGTGACACAGGGATGAGAAAGAAGTCTGCTCTGTATTCAAGTATTAACAGAAAAATCCTAAAAACTTACTTCAATTATAAATTTGATCTCAATATGGTTTTCACCAAACTGTGGCAAGTGGATACTAGCTTTGCAATTTTGTTTTTAATTTGAGTTTTTAATGTGTTATTATAATGCATCATGTAAATAAAATGAGTAAGGTGGTGAAAAGGATATGAAGCTGAAGAAGTGAGGTCCATCAGGCCTTTCTGGAACAAAATGATGTTGTCTGTTCCTATTATTGAATCAACATCCCCTTTTTCCATTTCTATTTTCCTCCAAAAGAAATTTTTGGGGCTTGATCATGAAATCCATTGATATGCATACATTGATAGGAGTGAGACATGTTTTCACCTAAGTACTGTAACATCACGCAAGTAAAAATGCAACTAGTTTTGTGAGCGTGGGACAAAGTGTTGTGATTAGGAGATGATTAGTTGGACGTCGCTTGCTGGGTCAGTGGGTTTCACAGCGACTGAATTCCTTGCGATGAACCTGCTCCTCAACATTTAACGCCCCACATAGAAGAAGCTTGCTTCTTGCTCTCCTACACACACCAGCTGGCGTGCTGCAGGCTGCCTCTTCTGCCAGAGAGCCCCATTCCCATGCCTGGAAATGGTGACCTTCTGGCTTAGTGTTGTAAAACTGCGAGTTTGTTCATACACTTGTGTCCTAGAGTTTCATTGTTTGATCACAAACTTCATAGCATGTGCGGAATTCTTGATACAGTGCTGAAGAAAATTTTCGATCACACTGAAGGATTTTGATAAACTGAAGCCATTACTGCTCAGTCATTTCTTTCAGCATTTCTACCATGCTGCAGAGGATAGCCAATAGTTGATTCTTCCAAGTCACAGAGTTCAGAAAACGTGTTCTTTAAAGTAAAGCACACTTCTAGGATGTCTAAATAGAACAGCAGACATTACTAGAAATAATATGAAATAGATTTTTCTACCAGTCTATATGTGAGTGACAAGAAAGATATGATAAAAAAAAAGCCTGTTAATTTTTCTGTGGTGCTGTCTTGTGCTTCTGCAAACTTCAGATAATTTGAATTATTCACACTTTTTGTACACAAATACTTTAGGTCTGAATCTGAAACAGATATATGTAGGTACTTAATTTTAAACACCAAAGGGGATTATGCATGTTCATGAAGCTCCCTGAATGAGTAGATCATGGTGCTTTGTGTAGGGTTAAGGTAAGGTCCCGCGATGTGAGGGATCTCGTGTCCTCTGAAGGCATCTCAGCAGAGTGGTCTCATACGTATGACCTAAATCCTTCACCTATCTCCCAGCCTGAAAAATCTGTTTGTAACACAGATGTATTGAAGGAACAGTGTCAATTTGAAATTTCTGGGAATGAGCACTGAGACAAGGTTAACTCTCATTTCTAGAGTCAGCTGAGCTCTGAAGATTTTTACTACCCGGAAGGTAAAGAAGCATTTCAATAAAGATTGAGAATATGCTTATTTTGATAGTTTTTACTCAATGACCCTGGCATACGCGATGGAGAAATACATGTGCTAAAAGAGAGGACTGTGCCCTGCTGTGTCTAACACGATGAACTTGCAGTGATGGTTAAAGACTTAAATGAACTTGAGTGTACAGAAGTAAAATGTTAGTAAGCACTATCTGTAGCAAAGTTGGGACCTGGAGTTCGATGGGCTGTTACATAGCTGGCGAGAAATCCTCTGGCAGGCTTGTTTTGTGTGTTTTTGAGGATTTAGAGTCAGTAATTGAGTATGGTACTGCACTTTTTCTTTGTTTTTTTTTCATTAAATGCTTTGTCCAGGTAGTTATGGAGAGTATTTTGAAAGTAGAGGACAACTACTAAAAGAGATGATAAAATGCTTGCCGATTAGAGTTTTTCAGGATGACAGTTCAGTTGTCATGGTTGACAAGTGGCTCCTCGCAGCGCTGGCTCTTGGAGCTCATTCTTCCATTACTGCTCAAAGCCTGGACTAAATGGACCCCTTCTCAAAGGAGCTGAGCTGGCTGTGGGTCAGCGGCTGCTGCCCATTGGATTCTGAGTGCTTGGAAACACAGCCGTCATTGACCACACCAGTACATGCTGAGGTTTCAGCATGTCTCAAGGTCAAACATTTATGTATATGTATGTGCCAAGGCATGAGCTCTGCAGTCTTTGCTTTCCAGGTAGGAGGTGCTGTCCCCCCATTCATACGTAAACTATGCAGACAGCAGCATTCCTTACATTGCATGAGGCATTAGTGCGCTCTCCCTTACTGCTTCGGGATAAATACATACCCCAGATTCAAGTTTCAGCAGGTATTAAAAAATTAAATAAGGTCCCTGAAATCAGGTTTATTAAGCACAGTTGCATGTTGTCTTTCGAAAAGTGCATGGAAGTTAAGTTAATGTCTTTAGGTTTTTATTTATAAGAAAAAACACTTTAGTTCACCTTTAGAGGGGAGTGAAAATTAAAGTCTCCTAGTGCTGTCTCTGATTGTGTTCCTAGCACAATTTGTGAAGCTTTGTGTGGAAGTTACACTTCCAAAAATAAGAGCTAAGTTGTTCTTATCTTACTTTGCATATATGCTCTGCAGAGTATTTTTTATTTGTATTTTATTAGACAAATGAAGGAAGGAATTTGAGTAAAAAAAATAAATCTGCATAAATTAATGTAACTTTCATCAGAGCAGCATAATGGTGAAGAGAAAATCGTTGTTACCTAAGATGGGTATGGAAGTGTAATTTAGTGGAACTGATTTATGTATGCAAACCTACAGGTATTGGACTGAGACTCAGTGGACTTGGATTAACATTCATTAGACGCTTCCCTCGCTGGGTCTCATTTCAGATTGTTACGGGAACAGTGTCTTTCCCTGAGAAGTGTTTTTAATATATGCTGCTTTCCTTCCTTGGTAACAATTATTACTATTTTTAGCAAGTCAGAATTTGTACTCCTTGGCAAAACAAAAGCAATTGAATAACAACTGAATTAATAAATGAGTACTTAATTATGTGGAGAAGAAAAAGCTGGAGAAGCCCAGGTGGATGCAGCCCATGTGCATTCCCAGCCAGGGCACCATGTCAGTGTGTGAAACTCCATGATCAGAACTACAAGGTTAAATCCAGTTTTCAAAATCTATTCTTATTTATATGTGGCATCTTGATGCAAAAGCCTCGTGTAACATGGAGTACTCCATTTTTCTTAAATAGCCCTTAGTTCATGAAACCTTTACAAATCTATTTAGCGGAGCATTTTGCTCATATTCTGCTCTCTTGCCTTATATGGCTCTTTTGCAGCTATATGCTGGATGGAAATCTTAGACTAAGCTTTGGTTGTAACCAAAAAGGAATGGCTTCTTATCTTTTCTGGAACTGACATTCTGTTCTGTAGCTTACTATGTTTTGGGTTTTTTTCGAGACACTATTAATCTTCTTTCTTTGCTCTTTTTGTTTTTCCTCCCTACTTGCACAATGGCTTTTCCCAGACCCAGTCTCATGTTCAGCTGCTGATGCACAATCCCTGCCTGCTTCAGTGAGAGATGTGTGAGGCTGAACAGGGTGCTGAACCTTAATCAATCTGATTCTTTGGGGTTGGGGGTGTGTGTGCAGTAATTTTCTTACTGTAGAACTAAGAACCTTTTCCCCATAAATGATTTTTATAAATTTTACTGAATGCTTTGACTGTTCTGAGTTAAGCTAAAGCTTTGAGGATAATGGGAAGAGGTGCCTTTTAAGGGAATAGGAGTTTCAATGCAATGCTGTGTCATAATGCTCTGTGTAATATGTTATAGTATGCTATAGCATAGTGTAACTCCTTCAGTTGCCAGAGCCTAATGCTACTAAATAGTCAATGGCATGGTAACCCTTGTAACAATTAAAATCAGGAGAAAACATGTTGAAGTAATCAGCTGATTTCACAACATTGCACACTGGAATGACCAGTTTTTCTGTTCGGGTGTATGATATTTGATGAAATTATCATTCCTAAATAATCCTAGCTGGGTTATTTAGGTTTTAATTTGGTGATTTAGGTACATACTCTAATTGGAGATCACATTTAAGATACAACTAAAGCAACTAAATCTTGTGACATGTTTTTATGAAGGTTTTAATTTTCAAGTTACAGTTATCATTAGATTTGTCTACTGAAAGGTAAAGTCTCAGGAGGTTAACTTTCTGTCATTATGAGATAAAATCTTGTGCAACTTTGGCTTACCTGAATGGGAAGGAAGGCATTTCCACCCTACCTCAGGTCCAAATTAAAAAAAAAAAAAAGGTTGTTTTTGCAACTTCTAAATGCAGCTCATCCATCCTAAACAAAATATTTTTATTCCCATACTATTTTGCATGATTTTTTTTTCTTTCAGTTCCCTATGCTTCCCTCTAGAAAGAGTAACTCCTCCTGAGCAGGGTGGTTGTTGCTGTAATTTTGATGTGGCTTCATTCGAGGTGGCTTTTGTCCTTGCCAAAACCTTCTGATAAAAATCAATCTCCTAAATTATGCACCTTCTGAATCACTTATACACATTGTCAATATGTATCTGTTGTCTTCCAAGGCCTTTTTTTAGCATGCTTGAAGGCCAGCCAAATTGGTCAAGTCCGTCCCTGTACTGAAAAAAATAAAGAAGAGAACAAATATAATCCCCTCATTGATCTAAACCCAAAATTTAGAAACAGAGAAATAATCTTGATGGGCTGCAGAGTGTTCCCATCTCAGTTGCCTGCACCCCTTCCCTGTGCAGCAAGGGAAGTGTCTTCCTACCTGTGGCCACCTTGAACCACCAGCATGGAATACAGCCTGGGGACACCACCATGCAAAGCATGAGGAAAACTGTTGGCCAAGCAGATGGTCCACTGTTGCCAATTGCACCTCAATTTCTTTGCTGATTTTAGAAACAGGCACTGGTACTGTCACTCTTTATCCTTTGTAGCTATACATGTACATGTTGTAAACTCATCAAGGATCCATGCTAGGATCTGTATGGTGCCTATTGCTGGGAGACAAATAAGATAGGATTATATATGAGTATGAATCCAGGCTCAGTGGCCCAGATTTGTCTCCAGATGATCACTCACCCACAGTGAGCTGATTCCATCAGATTGATGCCAGTGTGGGATCAGAAACTGAGTCACTGGACATGCCAGGTTCCCCTAACCTTGCTTGTCGGTAGCACGTGCTGCTCCGTCCATCTGTGGCTGGTTTCATGTGGCTTTGTCTCAGGAGGAAAGGTGATGCTTACAAGAAAGGCTATTCAGAACTAGATGGACAAAACACACTCAGCTCCCTTCAGATATCAGGCTGCAAAAAAAAGATTTTGGCTGTAGGAGTTTGAAATATCCCTGAGCTTTCTGAAAATGAATGTGTTTTATAGGCATTACAGACCCCCTTCATCCAGCAAATACTCATGCTGAGAGTTTGCAGACACCAACACATTGGCCCTAATTAACTGGATCCAGTCCATGGTCTTCACGTCACTTGGTCTTATTAAATGTTTATGTGCATCTGTGAAAATTCCTCTTACTAATTCCTCATTCTAACCAGCGTCTACATATTTCAGACAGAACAAGTAATAAATGAGGCTGGGGAACGAGTACTGACTAAGGAGATAAGGATTAGATTTGCCTGTGCTTGGTGATGAGTGAATTGTGATTCACAGGGTGGTGGGGCTGGCTTGCTGCTGCAAAATGAAATTGCTGCTAAGTGAAGGAAAAAAACCAAAAAAGATTAAAAAACCCTGTTACAGATACTCAGTGACCAAACAGCTTTCATGTGTAAAGGCTTTCTCTTACTGTCATGCTGCAGAACAAGACCTCTGTAAATATCTTTTTGGCCAGAAACAGAGAAGAGCAACTCACTCAATAGAACAGAAAATGAGTGAAAAAATGATGTGGGCTCACTGGAAGGAGTTGAGTAATTTGGTCTGGCAGAGCTGGTAGGCTGGCACTATGTTAGAAGAGTATTCTGGAGAAAAGAAATAATTTGTAGGTATGTTCACTTCCCTGGGTTGTTTTTGTTTGGTTTTTTTTTAACTCTCTTGTAATAGAATAAACACTAGTTATTGTAGAAACATTGCAGTGTAAGGCATACCCAACCGGCACATATTTTGCTGTAACAAATGACACGTTGCAGACTCTCTTCTATAGACATAGAAGTAAATGATAATGATTTTCAAATTTAAATACTGTTTTCGAAGTTGAATTCAATTAAGGAGCAAATTTGGTAAAGATTGAACAAAAATAATACATTTGTATCAGTTGCTTACTGAAAATGGCTGATTTTCAAGGATTTCTAGTCGCAAAAATGGGTCTAAGGTGAATATGAGAGGAAGATAAAAAGAAAAAAACCAACAAAAAACCTACAGTGGTCTAGATGTGCACATTGTATTCTATATAACTTCAGTTTAGAGGGTCTTTTATATCTAGGTGCTGTCTTGAAAGTTTGTATATGTTGGGGTGGGGAGACATAAAACCATTCTATGGAGGAAGACTTGTTAAATCCTGGGAAAAAATAGGTGTATTATTTTGTGGTGCCTTTGTTTACACCTGAATGACAGATGTGAAAGTCAGGGGCAAAATGCTCAGCACTGAAATGGTGACTCCAGTAAGGGTCTGAGCGCAAGCTTATTCACAGCACAGTCTGTGTGCAGAGTTGGGTCCAGAGGCTAACATGAGCCACCATGGATTTTCTCTCTGTCTCTGCCATTTTTAAAATTTCTTCTCTCTAGCAAGCACTTGGAAACTTCTTGCAAGATAAATGAACTGTGATGGCAAAGGGAAGGTGAACGCTTTCCAGGATTTAAAGAAAAGGTGTCATATTTCAGATTTAAAGAACACTTTCTGAGGGAGGAAAAAAGTATGCGTTGTGAAAGGTTGTTGACAAAATACCTCACCTATTGCTGCTGTATGGCCTAAAATCCAGGAGGAAGGATTTTGTTTCATTTGCAGAAGAAACCAGTGGTGTTTTAACGTAGAGCTCAGCAGAGGCACAAAGTTTGCAGTATACAGCCTAGAGTGATAGGTCAACAGAGGTTATTTGAAGGATGGGAGCAACCAGATAAATCAATTAAAAATGTTTGCTAGCTCTTTAATGTTGAATGACAGCATGTAAAAATCCCATTGGCCCTCATATAGAAAGCAGCACCGAGCCTGCCCATTCTCTGGTTGCGGTGGAAATATCTGTGCCCTTGGAAACACAGCCCTCGCTGTCCTCCAGATTTTCTGTGTGATTTGTAACTGCTGAACTCCTGACTATGGTGCATGTCCTTCTAATGCCTTGCCAACTTGCAGAATTGTTTGCTACCCGTGATTTGCAAAGGAACCCAAGTTCTGGAATTGTGCTGACACAGTAGTTTTTCTCAAAATTATTGCAAGAGCACAGCAGGCCAAGCAGGACAGCATCCAGGTTACCTTGTGCTGCTTCCAAAAGCAATGCTGTTAGAAGAGCTGAGGGAAGCAATCTCTGTGAAATGGAAAAGGACATTGGGAATGTGTAAAATGTGATTAAACGCAAAATTAAGAGCGTATTGCAAAAAGAATCGCTTGTTTTATTTTCAATACACATGGTGGTAGAAGTGCTTGTCATTTATGCTCAAAGCAGCAGCAGAATAAACACTTGCCATTAGGCTGAATGGTTTCTTACTGACTGACATTGTCCCCTCTCCAGGTCAAAGCGTTTGGTGAGAACACAGTACCAGAATTGAGGGCAGATCCCTGTTCCACCTACATCCTCATCTCCCTTTTTCAAATCTACTCCCTGCCTCAATCCCACCCCCCCCATAGCTACGTGCTCCTATTTAAGTAGATGGTGGTACATCTCATCTCTTTGGGTGAGATGTTAATGGACTCCGTGGCTGGTGCATAGATACTCATTTAGGGCAATTAAGGATTTCTCATTGTTTTAATGGGAGCAGCTTTAATCATCTGGCTAGCTTTCAGTCAGAAATCCTTAATTCACTTCACATGGATTTTGCTGTCAGAAAAATCAAGTCTGGGTGACCGTGGCAAAGCAGCAGTCTGATTCTGCCAGACCTCATCGGGAAAGCAGAAAAGAGGACAGTGAGAAAAGAGGACTGTTTGCCCCAGTGAATTGTCGATTCATTAGAAGGATGAAAAGGGATGGACTGGGTTGATGCTTGTTTTTAACTGGCGCAGAATTGGTTCTCTCTCCTTTCTTTATTTTTTTTTTAAAATACTGTTTAAAATTATCATGTTCATGAAAAAATAAAAAAAAAAGTGTTAAGCAGGTAAAAACGCAAGACCTGTTCCAGACTATGTTCTGGAATGTCCAGGGACGTGAGAGCATACAAGTGAGACAAGGAGCATTAGATGATGATTGCTTGAAATTTCACAAAGCATAGTTTTGCTTCTACGTATTGATTTGATTACTTCCTAACTTTGCATGTTTGAGGGTTGTTTTTCAAATTGTAAACTGTAGAAAATTGGAGCAAACAAGTTAACAAAGAGAAGACTTAAAAAAATAAATCAAAACCACTGCTGGTAATAAGCATTGTGTGACAGAGGTCCACTGATAATCCAGAATAAGAGACTATGAATGCAAACAGATTGTTACCACAAATAAAAATATGCAACATATGGCTGTGGTTAACAGCATGGGTGGTTGTGGTACATGTTTACTGTAAAGAAGACAGTCATTGCTAGTATGAACATATATTTTTTAACCATATCAGAAACTTTCTGAATACCAAACTTCCAATCCCAAGAGTACTTAGGTGATTTGCTTTTAGATCAGGTCTAAAATGGATAAGGATGATCTTCCATTTCTGAAGTAGCTGGAAATCTTCTAACATCTCATGAAATTCTTTTAATATTTCATTATTTGACCTTCTTATTTCATGATGTGGCCTTCCTTTGATAGTTTTTACTGCGTAGCATGTGTTTTTCAAGCAAAAGATGAAGGTGCATTCTAGAAACATGGTGAATTTTGTACGTGTGTGCCATGATAAGGCACTTGTAGCTTCATTGTTGAGAATTTCCTGCTCCTACTAGAGAGATAATGGAAGCTGAATCTGTTTATTTTACTCTCTATCTATTCCATGGAAATACGAAATGATTTTTATTATCAGAAGGATTTAAGACATTTTTCGTAAGCAGCTGCTGGACAGATGGTAGACTATTAAACAGTATATTTCACCATACAGGTATCTTCTGTGGGGTTTGTTCAATAGTTTTGAGGTACTTTTATTTAAAGGATTTTTATACTGACTTCCAGTCTGACAACTTTCCTCATGCTGGCATTTGTTAAGAGGATTCACTAATTGGTTTCTTATAAGTCTTCTGTTGATGTGACTTATGTTTTTAAGATAAAACATACTGGTTTCAATGCTTTAGATGTAGTAAGCAGGAAGCCTCCAAAATATATTATCAGCTCAGGAGTTTGGATGGAAGTGTCCTAGAAAAAAACCCTAATTTGTTCTTATTATTCAACTTCTTGGAAATTCAGAAAAAATGGATGCCCTCCTTGCATCCTGCTGACTTAGTGCGAGCATACAAACTTGAAGAGGGGTTATAGACGTTTTGTGGGCAGCTGTGTCACTGTTGCAGTGGGAATGTCACAGCATTCTTGCCGTGCAGCAATTTTCTTAAGATGAGCTGGAAAACTTCAAAGCCATTGCATCTCCAGTAAAATAACATCTGTATTTAACCATGCTTCTCTGTGTAAGCCCAGTCTTGGACGATGATGTCTGTCCATGGCTCAGAAAAGCTGTGTTTTGGGATCTCCATTACTGTCTGAACTGCATCTGGTTCCAAATAGTTCGATGTTTTTGCTGGAGAATGGAGAAATCGTGGTGGAAACCACAGAGCTGGTTGGGATACAAGAAGTAGGATGTGTCAAGTTTTGGAATTTGGTTTTCTCTGAGTCAGTCTTTTGAGGTTAATAAGCACTCATGCTTCTTTCTGTGGGATATAGCTTTCTAATCCTTCCTTCTTTACTCTCTATTGACCACAAGAAAACATTGCCTGGAAATAAGGGGAAAAAGAATTTTATTATTGGCTGATTGTAGAGTTAGGATACAGCTAAAGATGCAGTAAGTGGTCATATTGGTGCTGTTTTCATAATTTATAGGCTATTTTTTAAGTATTAATTTATTTATCTAAGAATGATGCTAAGTAGTCTGGGTTCTTTATTGCTAAACTCTGGTGTTATTTTCCCAAATATTTCAAATATAGTGATTAGCACTTACAACGGCGTAAGACATATGAATTTGTAAAGACAAGTACAGAACACTGATAAACTAGACAGATAATTTAACACTTTAAAAAACCCATTACCTATATTCCTCAGGCAGGAGTTTTCAAACAGTTTTCTTGGAGTGGCAGTCCAGCAGCTGGAGAGACCTACCTATTCTAGTTTAACTAAAAGTGGCTTTAAAAAAGCTAACGTTGCAGGGGAAAAAAAAAAACAAAACCAAAAAACAACAAAATCAAGGAGGATTTTAACATCAAAACCAATTTTCATCTCTCGGTAATTTGATATTGTCAGAATTGAAGAGCTTTTGGAAAGGGTGGCGCTTTTTTTGCCTCTGAAATTGCTCTCACTGTGAACTTCTCTGGTTTTGGCTTTGGGATGAATTTGCTGATCATCAGTCAGTGGAAGACAGCTGCCACACCATTCCTCTGATTTATTTTAATGTATTACATTAGGAAAAGGAGAAAGTCAAAGTGATTGGAAGGTCTTTCAAAGGCATAATTGCAGGAAGGAAGGGCTCATTTTGCACCTTAAATACACTTGAAGAAGAAAATCTAATACAGGCTAAGACTTTGTAGAAGAGACGACACTTTAGAGGTTGCAGAAGGCATGACTAAGTCTGATGTATGGACAGTAAGATTAGATTTATAGACCGCAAGGAAACAGTAATAGATGTTCATGTTTAAGTTGCAACTTGAGATTTTTCTGCTTATTTTATTTAGGGTGCTGGCAAAATAAGTATTTTACACAAATATTTGGCTGATCTCGGAGTAGATACATGAATTGAGCAAACTATTTGGCCCTTTAAGCTATTATACGCCAGACTGCTAACGTATCTGCTAATCTGAAATACAGTAAGCACATAACTGAAGTGTTTATTGCTATTACAAATATAGTCTTGAATCTTTTTTTGGAAAGAATAGCCCTTGGGTGATGGCGGCCTTTGTTTCTGTAAGGTTTTTGCTTTCTTTTGCCCTCAAAATAGCTTTACAGTAAGGCTATACATGAATTCTTGCTTTGGTAGTGGCTTGCCAATTGTTCATCTTCAAAGAATCACATAGACACTGCAAAAATCATTCAATTCCTACCAGGAGGCCTCACAAGGAAACTTTTGGTCCTGGGTTGCTTTTAATCCCTCTTGGGTGTTAGAGGATAGGGCAGAAGGTTCCTTTGCTCCAATTTTGTTTGTGATCGGTGTTCTGGGTGGGAGCCTTGCTGCTCTGCACCATGGCTGCATTGCTGTATACAGCCTTTTGGGAAAGCTTACCTAATGCAGCATGTATAATAGGGTTGGTAATTGAGAGATCATTATCCTTAAAGTTCCTAAGATAACTGCTGTCATGGCTTGTAGAGATATTGTTTTTGTCAGGCTTTAGTCACTTTAGGGGATGAATCTTGCAACTCTTCGTTAATGGACCGTGGCTGTTGGCTGCAGAGCCCTGCCGTACTGTGTAGTTGCTTCAACAAGCTGGGCTTTGGCTAAATATTTCCTGTCCTGTATTTCTTTGAAATAAAATTGCCCAACAAGCAGCTGACATTTACAACACAAGAGGATAATTTGTGCATAAGTTTCTTGCAGTAAATGTACATTTATTCAAGTTTTGGGGGGTGCTTTTAGTAAGTCTTGGACATTCAAACTTTCAGAGTTTCTCATTGCTCTGTCCATATTTCACCCCTCACTTGCTGTTTTGTCCATCAGTCTCATGTCAGCTAGTTCTTAGCTGGAGCTCCCTTAGTCTAGATCACAGTGGTAATTTTTATATACTTTTAAAGCTTTTTTTCTGGTTCACAAAGTCTGCCTTATTTCCTCTTTCACATGAGAACAACAGTGGTCTATTACATTAATTTTTACATTGGAAGAGAATTATATTAACTCTTGCTCTTTGGCCTGGGCCCTGGCCAAGCTTGAAAAATGAAGCCTCATACCCAACTATCAGTGCTTGCTTCTGTTTTTTCCCATGTATTTGCAGCCTGGGTCTTATATCTGATGATATACTTAGTAACTGCATTTCTAGTGCTTCGTCTTTATCTACCATTGCCTTAATTTCTGCAGGAACCACAATCATCATCAGCGTGTCCAGAAGGATATACAAAGCAATTACACAGGGAAATGCAAGTCACAGAATCACAGCATGTTTGAGACTGGAATGGATCTTTAGAGGTTACATGGTCTCAACCCCCTGCTTAAGAGCTGTTTTTCCAGGACTATGGCATTTGATCATCTCAGGAATGGAGACTCCACAAACTCCCTGGGTGATCTGTGCTTGGTCACTCTCAGAGGTTCCTGATGTTCAGATAGAACCTCCTGTGTTTCCATTTATGCCCATTGCCTCTTATCCTGTCACTGACAGCACTGAAAAGAGCCTGGCTAATGGAACGTAATTATTCTAAATGCATTCCATGATTCTCTTGAATTGGTTTTCATCATTGCTCCAAACACTACTCAGGTTATCAGCTGCTTCCTGTTACAACTCAAGATACTGACTCTGACCTTTACATTTGTGGGACAGCCAAGGTTTTTTAACTTTTCCTGTGCAGTATCAGTGCTGAAATCACCCTTACATATGGCAAGTATCCACCTGATTTTCAGGACAGACATGTATCTGAAAGATGCTGACATCAACAGGGCTATCCTCCATCTTAAGGTGAGCAACCAAGCCACGGGTGTGTAACACAGAATGTGGCATACAAAGGAGTTTCATGCCCTCTGTCTCCTTTTGGAGGCTGAAATGGATGCCAGCAGATACAGATAGAGGATACAAAATCCAAGCTTAGCCTAGGCAGTTCTCAAGTGCCTGCCACATTACCATCATGAGCTTCTACTGCTGTATGTCAGCTTAGTCTTGATTAAAATTTCATGTAACTTCCATCCTAGGCATTTAAACAGCTGTTGAAATATAAAAGAAACATAATTGTTATGTTTTTGTCCCATGGGATAGTCTGTGATTTGTCTCAAAGCAAATATGGCAACACCAGGCAAAAGGGGAAAGAGATTTTTACCATGTTTTGTCCATCACTAGAAAATTATTGTTAAATGGTACTCTTTCTGTTAACAAGAAGTATCAATGAGTAAAGGAGGAAAGGAAATAAACTGCCTGATCTTATTTTGTTTGAAGATTTTATTGGATACTGTGGGGATAAAACCCCAAACAAACAAAAAACCCCAAAGTTGGACAACATGTCAAACTAAGACTATCTATCTAGGCTTAATTTTCTTTGCAAGTGAGAATTTCCAAATCCATAAAGAGCTGAGTTCTCAGAGGTGGGTTCAACAGACATCACCCTTTCCATTCTATTCTCAAGTCAGTGTGTCTTCTAGCAGTATGAGGAAAAATCCAATTTGTAAACTGAGCAGCATTCCTTGAATAAGTTCAGTTCTTCATGCTTTTCTGTAAGCATTGTTCTTCCTCAAAGATTTAAGTGCCAGAAAATTAGCTTAACAATAGCTAAAGTGGAGTTAGAAAATAGCCATGATCTTCCCCTCCTTTCTTCCTTTTATGGTTTTTTTGCAGAATATCTGTGCTCAAATCGCTTGACATAGAAATAAAATGATTATGTTTGGTTTTTTTTTTAAATATTAGCTGCAAGTCAGTGGGCTGAGACTTTCTAAGGAGTCTTGAAAACCAGTGTTTTGCAAAAGCCAAAGGCAGAAAGTACAGATATGTCCCATACTTTTTGTGTTTTGTTTTGTTGTTGTTGACTTTTGGTTGGCAAAATACTGTTTGTCATGCAGTTTAGCTTCTTATTCTCAACCTCAAAATCTTCAATTTCTTGTATTTACTTGTATTACAAGTAAATTGTCTGATTTTTCAGAGCAAGAGCTCTGTTTAAATCTTAGTGGAGTTAGAAGATAATTTTCTAATAGGAATTATCTACATGTGTAACCTACTCAAGTTGGTGTTTGTGGTGGGAACGGAGCAGCCCATTTCTCTACATGAAGCTAAGGTCTGAGAAGTTCTGGCTCTTAGCTGAGGCACTGCTGCCCGGGCTGTCTGTGTTTGTGTGTAAACTGATAGTGGAAAAGATGACTTGAGATGCACCATGCATTTTTAAGGATTTATATTCATTTCTTGATCTTAGAAGGATGGCTTTTCTTGAATTTTAAAGTGCAGGAGTTTCAGACACATTCCTTGCTTTCTTCAATGTTTGTTTGAAAACTGCCTTGACTTAATTCTCTAGAGGCAAACAAAAGAAACACCTGTAAATCTTGTTATTCAAGATGTATTACTTTATATATTTGTAGTATTATCTGTATGTGTATTAAGATTGTATTATTACTTTGCAGTCTTTGAGGCCATATGTTCACATAGTTTTGGTGAAACCAGATCATAAATGCATAGCATAACTGTGAAACATTTATGATCATTTTAATTATAATTACTAACAACCTACCAAATTAAATTATTGTCCATTACATTTTGGGAGGCTTTTCATGTGTCATTTTCACTCTTTGTGTAATGGCAATCTCTATTAACTGTGTTTGTTTTCTGTGGGGTATCTTCTTTTTTTTTTCTCCCCTGATTGCAGTGCAACTATCTATCTTTAGCCTGAGTCTCCACATGGACCTGTGCAGCTTCTGGGGAGGGCTGTAGAACCTATGTCACTTTCCTTACTAATCTGAGGTAAAGAACTTTGTTTACTATTTCATCTCCAGCTGTGCTGTATAATCTCTTGTGGTATGTAGTATCATAAAATGGCTTGGGTTGGAAGGGACCTTCAAAGATCATCTAGTCCAACCCCCCTGCAATGAACAGGGACATCTTTAACTAGACCAGGTTGCCCAGAACCACATCCAGCCTGGCCTTGAATGTCTCCAGGGATTGGTGTTGGGACCTGTCTTGTTCAACATCTTTGTCAGTGACACGCTTGTGAGGTGGGCTGATGCCAACCTTATGAAGTTTAACCAAGACAAGTGCAAGGTCCTACACCTGGGTCGGGGCAATCCCAGGCACAGTTACAGGTTGGGCAGAGAAGAGATTCAGAGCAGCCCTGCAGAGAAGGACTTGGGGTGTTAGTTGATGAGAAGCTTGACATGAGCCGGCTTCAGTGTGTGCTTGCAGCCCAGAAACCAACCGTATCCTGGGCTGCATCAAAAGAAGCATGACCAGCAGGTCAAAGGAGGTGATCCTGCCCCTTTACTCTGCTCTCGTGAGACCTCACTTGAAGTATTGTGTGCAGTTCTGGTGTCCTCAACATAAAAAGGACATGGAGCTGTTGGAGCAAGTCCAGAGGAGGGTGAGAATGATAAGGGGGTTGGAACACCTTATGAAGGGGGGTTGGAACTAGATGGTCCTGTCCAACCCAAATCATTCTATGATTCTATGGCGCATCCACCACCTCTCTGGCCAACCTGTGCCAGTATTTTACCACCCTCATTGTAATTTTTTTTTTCTCACATCCAGCCTGAATCTCCTCTTTTTTAGTTTAAAACCATCACCCCTTGTCCTGTCACAACAGGCACTGCTAAAAAGTCTCTCCCCATCTTTCTCATAGGCCTCTTTTCAGTACTAAAAGGCTGGAATATTGAAAAACTTGTTTCTACTGTCTGGTGCCACTGAAGAAGCACTTTCTAAACCAGGAATGCACAAGAGCATGAGTTTGGAAAGTGTACACTTAAATGACTGGGCTTAATAAAATGCACAGCATGACTGTACAGGAAGTCCCATGTCCAGCAGGAGGGAGTGTGAAAGCTTATCCCAGGGACTGGGTCCAGACCCAGGTTTGCCTACTTTGAGCAAGGCAGATGATGAACGTAGGTGCCTTTCTCTCACCTTCAACACATCAATCAAAGCATCAATGAATTCGTGACAGTATTTCTGTCTGAAAGCAGCAGAGTCGTGTGAATGCAGGAGGGTTTGTTTCTCACTGCAGACATGCCCAAAGTTGGGATCGACAGGCTGGGCATGAGCAGCAGTGTGTGGGTAGGTGTTGTGTGGCTCAGCAGATCCAGCACTGCCCTGGGTGCCAGTGTAGCACCTGGAGAAAGACGTCAGCCCCAGGAACTGACTCAGCTTCCGCTGAGTTCCTATCAGCATACTCTGTCACCCGCCTGGAAAAGAAAAGTGATGTCTTTGGTGCCACTGTTTAAGCACTAACGATCCGTATCCTAGATCACTTTCTCAAAATGTGACTCTGGCTGTTAAGTCACTTCACTGCTTTTGAAAGGTGTCCTGAAGCCTGCAGCCAGGTTTTATTATGCCATTGGGCTTTGGTAAATCCGGGAAATCGCAGATCAACTGTTGGTTTTGCTTTTAATAGGTAATAGAAATAAGTAGGAGTTTGGTAAGTAAAAGGCTAAGATGTTTGTACCCATTTGAGGTTTTCAGACATCTGTTGCCAAAATTTGGTCAGTGGAGGTGCATACGAAGAAGTAATTTATAAATGAAGATCTGTTTGCAAATTTGAGTAGCTTGTAATATTCCTGGACTTGTTGCCTCTGGGGAAAGAAGTGCTTGTCTCTAGAATACTGAGTGCTGCAAAAGAACCAGGATTCTCCAGGCCAAATCCAGGCTGGATGTGCTTCTGAGCGACCTGGTCTAGTGGATGTCCCTGCATATTGCAGGGGGGTTGAACCTGGATGATCTTTGAAGGTCCCTTCCAACCAAAACTATTCTGTGATTCTATGATCCTGGCAATGTGATTTGGCAGCTAGCTTTCATCTCAAGAGGTGACTCCTGGCCCTTGGTGTAGGCATCTCATGCTCCATGGGTACGTCATCTTCCTTAGCCTGTATTCTGAAAGTGTTAACCAAATGGTTACCTCTCATCAGTTGTAGCAATCATTGTGTTTGTAGGTGGTTGGTCTGTGAAAAAGCCTGTTCTTTGACCCGATCTGTGCTGGAGCTGGCACAGATAGCTCTTTACCCCTTACCCTTCTGGATAACACAACTCCTTGTTCTTTTCTAGTAAGTTTAACACAATACATCAGAGCTGGAAAAGATGTGGGAAAGTGGAGTCACAAATACTTGTATTTTTATAAATCCCCCTACCCGCAGCCTCCCCTTTGGCTGTCTTCTCATTTCACTTTTTCATAGTGCCGGAGAAAGCATTGCCAGTTTGAAGTGTTCTCCCAGGCTGTGCAAAATCTCTTTTCATAATTTATAGCCCTGAGGTAAAACTTTTCTCAGTGTATTCTCATATTTTACTAAATAGATGTCTGGTTTTTATTTCCATACCTGGAGAACACAGGAATATAATCAACATCCACATCTTGGGATCCTTTGCCACTTTTCTGGCAGATGTGTTTCAGTGAATTTTTCAGGCTGATGTTTTTTGACCTTTTTCAGATGGTATGCTTCAATGATGGCTACATGACAGGTTTCTCTGAATAGTGAGCCAGTTGTAGGAGCAGCTTTCCCCAAGCCCTCTTCAGGGGAAGGCTGCTGAATTGTGCACAGGCTTTGTTCAGCCGCGGGTGGTGAGGAAGACAAAAGGTTGTGTGTAACAGAGGGCTGAAAGAAATGGGTCAGGAATAAGGGGAAGATTGATTACTTTCCAGTAATGTTTTGTGCCTGGGTAGTTTTGCAGTATTTTCCTGTCAGTCTCTTGCATCCAAGGGGGGTTTCAGACCATATTTCAACCCTAAGGCTGCTTACAGATACGCAGTGATTTTGGAGAAGACTATAACTAAAAATCTGATCTGGTGCTGCAAATAAATCTTGAGCCTAAAGGGTGATGAGAACAAATGATATGCTTAGCCCTGTTGTGGAATTTGTCTAAAGAATACAGTATAAGTCAAAATTAAAAACTAATACCAAAATATTTGGTGCAATTCTATATTGACACTTCAGGCTGCAGTTGAAGATCAAATCATTAAAAACAACAGCAACAAAAAAAGTTGGATTATGTCTGGGATATTTGCCCAGAAAGATAGCGTTAAACCCATTTTCTTTTGCCTGTTTAGACAGACTAGTATGTATAAAAACCCTATTTTGTGATCAGAAGTAACTTTTTCTGAGACATAGAAAGCACTGCCAACTTCCAGGCTGTTTATGGTACCATGTTATAGCTAGCAGAGGAGAACAGGGTTGGCAAGGCTCTCAGCAGTCCTAAAGATATGTTGTTAGGGATGTGAACTGAATGCTGATCATTGTTAGCACAGCTTCAGGCGTAAAAACTGCATGCAGCATTGCTCATATACACACACTGTGAGTTGGTATCAGCAGAAATGAAAAGGCAGATGCAATGTGTGTCTCACTGTCGTCATCAAGACTGGATCACCTGAAATTTCTGGGTGATATTCGTGGCTTGCTAAGGAGGCTCAGTTCAGCTCCCCAACTGCAGGATGCCCTTGCTGCTGTGTGGTCTCTCTTGTTTTCAAGAGAAGTGTTGTGGCAGAGAGGGTTTTAAACATTTATGAAAACTTACTTTTGGTTTGGGGGAGCTTCACCTTTCAATCTGCATTATTGCTCTAAGTGCTGAGGTATTCGAAAACATTTTCCAAAATAGCTTCTGAAATCTCTGTATTAACTGTGAGGTGGTGTTTCATTGCTGTAAAGAATCAAACTTACAGGATGGAACTATGGAAAAGTCCAGAGGCATCTGTAGTTTATATGATTTTCTGCAGGGTTAGAAAATGAAGCAATAGCTTCAACTGGTAACTCTACATAGGCTATTTCAGAGTTGAGAAAGTTGTGTTGCCTTTATGGCACCAATTATAGCTTTATGACTTTAAGAGGCGGAATCAAATTGTCACAGTAAGCCATTGCAGGTTAATCTGGGTTACCCACTTACTGCAATATTTAGATATGTATGTCCAAATAAAAGAAGTGTCCTTTGGAGGATTTCAGGGTCCCATGCCACACGAGAATTTCATAGATGAATTTTCATCAATGGAATTTGAATAGTGGTTTGATCTGAAATTGGTAAGTAAGAGGTATATATGAAATTTTCTTTGTAAGAGCTTGGTTATGGATAAGTTCTGATGTGAGCTGTTTATTTTATGACATTAAATCTTAATCACTTAAATTGAAAAGATGTCATAAATGTAACAGGTCATAGTATTACAAGGTTCTAAACACAGATGTTCTACCTGTTAACATGGATCCACATCTGCCTACCCAGATAGTTTCTCAGGTAAACCAGAAATTTTCTTCATAGGTTGCTCTGTTAAATGACATCCTTGCTTACTGAAAAGGGGAAGTATTTGCTGCATGGTGGGACTGATGGTTACGTATAAATAGCCAAGTGCCAATAGTCACGTGTTTCTTCTTTTGTCCATCCTAACTGCAAGCTCATTGCGAGACACTTGATCTCCTTTTATCATGCCCCGAGGAGACCTTTCAAAAGTGGGCGTTTTAAATACGTGACATTTTAAACAATAGCTAAATAGCAGCATTCTGTTTCAGTGCTTTACTATGGCCGAATGTACTCTTTCACCAAAGGTGTTACTACAGCATTTCTGGTTTCACTTCATCTGGTGGTGCCCAGGATCCAGTGCAGTGTGGTAACATCCACTGTTTCATTCTCTGCAGGCATGTTGGGTTATTTTTGCTGTACTGGCAGCTGTTTAATGGGGCTAAATCTGAGTGCCCACAGGATAATTTTCTGTAAGGAATGATACAATTGGAATTTTGGGTTTGTGTGTGAAATTTCCTATCCTGCTGGCTGAAGACCACAAGGTCCATAAGCAGAACAGGTGGACGTGGGCTTTTTGTTTCAGTTACAGTCTGTGTCACTCCCTACTTGGAAGCTACCCCCAAGTCTTTCATGCCAGGATATAGTCCCTGTGGCAAAGCAGTTCTTGGCTGAAGGTCTGTCGCCCTCATTAGAGCAGACACTTGAATGGTGAGAGAGACATCAGGAAATAAGTCTGGGCTGTGGTAGAAGGAACCATAGAGTTACTGTAATTATATGGTTTATTTGAGGGATACCTTAGGAAAACATCTGCAGAGGGAAATACAGTCTGGTTGGTGTAATAAGCAAGGAGTCTAGATTATTTCATTTCGGTAAAGCTATTTTGAGATGCGAAGAAATCTACAGTTAACAGAGTAATTGGCAATACAGTAATGAAATAACTATTAGGATTCAGGGAGAACTCAAATATTCTTATAGGACAGAGAAAAGGAAAACTTTAAAGCAATGAAGTGTTTAAAGTAAATAGGGTAGGCAGACCAGTAAAGCAAAACAGATTCACAGCTGTGTGCAACCTTTTGGAGAAAATGTGAAGCTGTCCATTGCTTTCAGAGAAAACAGAATGATTTCTCCCACTTTTTTTTTCCCCCAGTGTAATTTAACCACTTCCTACATTTATTCTCCCACTTCCAAAAATCTATTTATAATTGCTTTCTGGCCATCTTTCATTTTCAGCTCAAGTGACATGATTCTTAGTGTATTTAAATTTTTTTCCATTCTGTGTAAATTTGGACTCCCTTTTCCTTGCTTTCCGTAGTGTCTCACCCTTTGCTTCTAAGCAGCGTGTTTGAATAGCCAGACAGAGCTATTTCAGTGTAGGAGCCCAAGCAATTTTAACAGCTGCAGATTCTTGTGTGTAACGGATGTCTTTGGCTAGAAAAAACAGCCCTTGAATATGTCCCTTGCATTTGAGAGCCATTCAGTGGCAATGGAGACTTCACAATTAGATGTAGCCAACCGTGGTCTCATTAAAGGGAATGCTGGAATCGGATGTTGTGGCCTCTTCTGGTTTTATTGCATATAGTGCAGCAGCTAGCTCACATGTAGTTTTTCAGAGCCCTGCTTTGAGTGGGGGGGGGTCAGGCCAGGTGCCCTCGACTTCCAACCTGGATTATTTTTGATTCTGTAACTTTTTTGCTAAGTTGGGTATAGAAGCATGTTTGCATCTTGACAGCTCATAGAGGTACGACAGACTGAGACCATGGCACTTTATAACTAAGGTGGTTCAAGAGTTGTTCCAGAGGTGGATGATACAAAGATGATGATTAGAGGAGCTCTTGGTTGACACAGCTGATCTGTTGTTATGAGAGAGTCCATTTCTCTTGGCATGGCATAAATCTGGTGCTCTTTTGTTTTCTTTCGCCCCTCAGCAGGATGTGCTGCTCTTATATCTCGAGCAGCACAAAACTGACCACAAGAGAGAAAAACTCTGTGAAGGGCTGAGCTCTGGTTTCTTGATTCTCAGTGCAGTTAGCTAGTTTAAGATTGTCTTGTGGCTTATACAAAACCAAACTTATGGTGGAGACATTTTAATCCCATTTTCTTTGTGGTGCATATTCATAGGCTAACATGAAAGTAGGTTCACCCAACTAGGACTTGTAAGCATGCTGCACAGCAGTGTAACCAGTGTCACTCTTAGTTTAGTTTGCAAAAGGTTTGGATCAGGAATCTTCTATTGATATACCGAGAATACTATTTTGCACAGCTGAGTCCTGCACCACTTGTGTATATATTGTACATTTGGGGATTGTGTAAAGAACAGTCTGTTTCAACCATCTCTTAAAGTCAAGACTGATGCTTTTTGTGGAAAAAAGAAAAGATCTATTTCCAGAGAACTAATCAATGAAAATTAAGCTTTGAATCAGATGGATTTTCAAACCGATGTAGTGAAGGGGGGAAAGGAGATTGTGAATCCTGCTACCCACTCACAACTTTCACTGATATTGAAATAAATTTGTCCCATTTAGAGTGATTGAGCAGCATGGCCCATCCTCCGTTTAAATGCAGCCAAGCAGTCAGTAGTGGCTATGGCAAGCTCAGGTGCTGCTTTTTGTTTACAGTAGCTTTGTACTGAGCTACCTACCCTCCTTCATTTGTCAGGGAAGTAGGTCCCTCAGCATTTCAAAGGAGATGCTTTGAACTCATTTAGGCATCTGAATACCTTTGAAAACCTGACATCTGCCTATAAATATTTATTGAGAAAACCAGATAAAATCAACTTGTTTTTATTATTATAAGCAAACTAACCAGATTGTGTTACCAGCTCTGTATGACCTGGGTTTGGTCAAGTGGGGTACAGTAGCTCAAGCATCCATTATTGCTGTCTTGTCTTGTTAACTTGACACTGAATGCAGTAGTGAGTGTGGCATAAAGTTGTCTGAGCTTGACTCCCTGAGATAAATCTCAGAAAACAGTAACATTATCCACATTTGTTCTTTAAGAAGAAAAGCAATGTCTTCCTCATTCCACACCAGGACAACTAGAGGAAAGTTGACTCCAGCAAAATATGCCGCTTAACACCGAAATCCTAACTTCTGAGGTCTAACATTCCCCCCTCCACTCCCAGCCCCGAAACCTAAATACTAATAATGCTTGTGTTTAGTGCATGTGATTTCCATGTGGTTTGTACATAGATATATATTTTGATGGTGTCCCAAATTTTGCAAACTAGTTTTGAAAGGGGGATATTGAGTTTGGGGAAACAGTCACTTCAGGGCTGTGAAAATGTCTGGTTTTGATGAAAGACAGGGTTTGATAAAGTAGGTTAGTTGATCAGTCATCAGTAATTTTATTATGCATTATGGGAGACATTTATCCAAGAGTTGTAAGAGACATTCCAGAGTATATGATATGCTGAAGACCAGACAAAAGACTCGTGATATCCTCCTGAGCAGCACTTCCTCTCTTAATGGTGTTCTGGTAGTGCCCACAGGAGAGTAGTGTTCTCTTCACTGGTATTTGTAACCAGTCCAGGCTCAGGGTGACTTTTTCTCCAAGAAGATAAATGATGGGGGAAAGCTGAAAAGATTATTAAAAAAAAACCCAAAACAAAACAAACCTTGCTCAGTCAAAACATGTTGTTCAAAATGTAACCTCCAAACCTGGACAGTATTAGTGAGCTAACTATTTTAGGCACCATAGCACAGTAGGGTTTTGGTGAGATCGTCATTCCTTAGCTAGAAATATAATACAAGTCTTTTAAAGAATTTCTGGTCTGAGTAACAAAATGAGATACATTTTCGTCACAGAGGGACACAAGGTGAAAAGTTCAGGTCTGGATCCACTTTGGGTTTGGTCTATTTATATGGATAAATCTGATAAAATGCAGCTGCAAGCTTCAGATTCATGTTTTTCTAATGTTTAGGAGAACTCGAGTCAGTTGGGTTTTGCACCTTCTGCAGTTTCCAAGTGTCTGCTGCCAGGGAAGAAGCGGTGTCGCGGAACAACAGAGCTCAACTGCTCATACTGGACTCGTGTGGGAATCATGCTGTTTCAAAAGTAGACTGAAACCCTAGCTCACAGACTGTTGGAGCTAAAGCATTTTGACAACTCCCCCTGCACCACCCCCCTTGCTACTCTGAAATTACGTTTGAGTCTGAAATGTGCTGAGTAATAAAGCAAGATGCCATTCAGGTCTCTGATCTGTGTCTGAATAGCCAGAAAATTGCTGGCCACGCAGCTAGGTCAAGTTCCAAGTGGAACAAAATTTGTGAAGTCATTCTGATCTACTACCCAGCTGTTTGAAAACTCAGGTGTAAGCGGTTCATAGCAGCAAATCACATACCTCTCAGGCTGGAGACTGACATTTTGCATAATCCTCTAGGATGTGTCAGATTTGTTTCTGCACCATTTAAATTAAAACTAATCTGTTCTGAATGTAACAAACATTTGGTGCTGTCCAGCATCCATTAAGAAATCTATTTATGTTTGACTTGTGCTTATAAATCTATCATTAAAAAAAAAAACCTTCCAGTAGCCTGCTCTAAATTTCTATTAAATATGAAAATACTATTTTGCCTATTTTAAAATATGATAAATGAAGCAAAAAATAGCTGAGCAAAGATTCCGCTGGACTGATACTTAATCTTTGCACACAAATGGTATTTTTGACTTGAGGGCTTTATTAACAGTTAACAAGTGCTGAGGAATTTATTAGGTCAAGGCATAGCCTGCTTGCAGGAGCAGGATTGTGTTGGGGTTGTCTGAGTGGAAACCTATTCTTCAGCTCCAAGATCACTTTGTTCTTATTTCTGGTCTGGGAGAAATGATTGTGAAGATACTTACGGTATAAATGGGGAGGCAGCAGTTGATATGTAAGAAGAAACGTGTGCATGCAGCCAGACGTACCTCCTACTTCTCTCACATGAAAGCTTAAGCAAGTGCTTACCTTGACAGGATTAGCTTGCAGCTGGCAGAAGCTATCAGTTCTGATACTCAATGGGAAGGTCCCCATTAGACTTCACAAGCAATTTAGTGTGAAATCAAAATTTACCCGATGTATAGGCATACTCGTGAGTTGTCTCAGCCACAGTTCCTGTCTTTTGTGGAGCACTGTTTTGTCATGCGAAGCACAAGTTGCACAAGAATAGAGAAAATATTCCTGACTGTAAATCCTCTATTCTCCCATCTTTTACTGCACAAAGAGCACTAAGAGAGTTGTGGTTAAATTTAATACCAGTAACATGAGACTAACTACTTCATATGGTACAGGCAAAAAAGTGAGATTATCAGTTGAAACACAAGATCGAGTTTTTAGTCCCAAGAGTTGCTTTGCAAGAAGTTATGAGAAGGGGATAGTGGAGGAGATAGATAAACCTTTGAGGGTGCTTATCAGTTTACGTGCAGTCAGTGACAGTGAAGTGAGCCTACCAAAAGCTTGACTGACCATTCACAAATATCTTTAAGAAAAGCTAAGAAAAAGCTATCACTATAAATATTTATTTGCAAAGTTGACTTTTTTTTTTCTTCTCTCCCCATTTTCTCTCCCCCATTTGGGCTGGGGAGGGAAGGGGAAAAAGATTTATAGACTCCCTTGTATGTTACCCTACACATAAACAGCTACATTTACCAGGGAGATTTTGAGGCTAAACATGGGGGGTTGATCTCTCCACATCCCCAGTGTGCTGCAGAGCCTCCTGGAGCCCTGACACCATGTGGGTCGCAAAAGCCCTAAGCCATGGTGGTGCCTGAGCAGGGACTGCCCTGTTTGTCACTCATGTTAGAGCTTGGATCTGGAGGGAGACTGAAAGGAGACTGAGCAGGCTATGCATGCTGCAGTGCAGCAAATGGACCAGGCTGTCTCAGGCTGTCTAGTTTGTTACCCAGTGTTTAATGAAAAAAAACTCACGTGCTTTTTTATCTGACTTTGTAACATCTCAGTTAGTTGTAGGAAAGGTTAGGGATTTTATCTGATATTTTATCTACTTTTATGATTCCTTAGTGAATGTATGGCAGTAGACCATGCTGAGCATGAAATCAGCCTTATAAAGAAAACAGCTTGTTCTTATTGTGACAGTAAATGAACACTAAAAATGGACTTCGCTAGTTACAGTAGCTGAATTGCAGCATCCCCAAAAGTTACATTCATATAATAAGAAGAAATTTCACATTCCTGCCTACATAGGAAATGGGTTTGTGATTGGAGCACAGGACCCCAGAGCGTGTTTGATCCCTGCTATGTCTTCCTCTGCCCTCCAGTTGCTGGTATCTGCATTGCAGTAATAGGCAATGTTTATAAAATATATTTTCTTCAAAGCTATCAGCTGAGAATGTTATTGTAACAATGCCAAATCCCAGGCAGCATCACATACAAAGTCATCTGTAAACTGCTTGTCCAGGAAAGTTTTGCTTGTTATGTGCATACTCATCTGATAGTTGAAATCTGTGCCTCCATCAGCATAGGATATTCAGATTCTGCTGTGTATTGATATCTAATTCAAATTACTTGTGGATGTCTTGGTCCCAGCTGATGAATAACTCTGTTCCATTTAATGCACAGATTTTTGCATGAGTTGCTAATTTAAGGCCATACTTGCAATTCAGGGAAATGCTTAGCCTGTAAATTGTACCCATAAATCTTCCAAGTGGCTTAGCAATTTTACTAGCATTAACAGGCCTTGGTTATAATAATGCTTATAGAGCTGATAGAAGACTTGGGTGCCACAGTTCTGGGTTCAGCACAGGTGAAAGCAAAGCTGATAATCAGAATGGAGTAGCTTGGTGTCATATGTAAGACAGGTGATGAATCAGACTAATAAGCTAATCCATCCTGAACTGGAGGGAGAAAAAAAAAGTATATGATAGGAAGCAATTTGCAGATTGAGTTTCCCCAGCCAGGGCAGTATATATCAGTGAATCATTTTGATGAGGTTTGTTTCTTCTTCCAGGAGCCCTTTCCTGCATTTGGTAAAACAGAAGCTACCTAGGTTGTCAGTTGTGTTGAATGACAAGAGCTGTTTGCACTTTCTCCAAAAGTATACAAAGTAGAAGACAAATTCTGCAAATTCTGCTTTCTAAAACACATCACAGAGAGTTTGAAGGTTTTGTCATAGATCCTGAAATCACGTTAAGCACTAGGAAATCCTCTTTTTTTTCTTAAGATACGCAACCAGCTGCACAGTTTTCAGTTGAGGGAAGGAGGATCCTGAAGGAAATCAGTGGTTTAGAGAACCGTTTTTACGGTCACCATATGAGGAAGGAGTCTACATTTTAATATTTGTGCACATCTAATCCCACTGCTGTCAATAGGATTTAAAATACCTACTAATCAATGTGATGCATATGGTAGATGTCATGGAGTGACTGATGCAATGTAACGCAGTAGCCACTGTACACAGAGGAGCCTCCCATGTGGCTGTAAACATCTGCTTTTGTTATCAGTGACTCTGGAGTCGTCATAGTTGGCAAAGGGAAAAAACAAAACAAAGGGAGATTTGCAAGAGAGACTTTGAGCTTTCATCTACATGGGGGCCCGTGAAGTGAAATGCCCTGTTGGGAGCAAACAGAGCCATGAATGTCCTCTCTCTATAGGCATCAAGTAGTTCTACCCCCACCAAATGGTTATTCTTACTTGAGAGGTCCAAGCTTTACACACAAATCACTCTAATGAAGAGCTGCTTAACAGCAAGTTTTTGTGCATGCACATATGAGAGACTGACAATACAGAGGTATCCTAATTTGCTTTAAAATAATGTTCCTGTCCATGCTAATGATATTACTTGCTGCTGGCTGCATGGATCCTCTGAACCAGAAACTACAGCTCAGCTAGGCTCTTGAGAGTGGTTGGCAAGTGTAGTGTGGGTACATCAAGCTCTCAGCTGCAAGGGAGAGGTTCTTTGTATTGTCTGGCACGTTGTAGCACAACCCAGGATACTGTCTTTTCCAAGTGGTAGTATTGGCATATTGTCTCCAGTATCATTTGAGTGTATGCCTTTATAGTTTTCTCAAATCTGCGGTGCCTGTGTCCCACAGGTGAACCAACTGATGAAACACCATTTTCAAGCACAGTGTGTGGACTGTGGTGCCTTGGTGGCCTTTCCAAAACAGCAGGTGAAATTTTCATCATCTTTCATTTGCAAAGTGGATCCTTCAGAAGTGAAGTGTCTCTATCCAGCTGTTTGTCCCATGCGATCCCAGGAGGGAGGGACAGAAATGAGCCCATGCCGATTTACCTCTTGATGGACTTTTTGCTGGGGCAGGCATAGGAAGATAATGCTGCTGTGTGTGACCACTCTTGCTGGCTTTGACAGATAGAACAGTAAGAGGAGAGAAGCTAGGCTCTGGGAAGTTACAGCTCCCTGTACCAGGAAACCTGTCAAATGTCTTAAACTAATGCTGCAATCAAAATACTCACTTGTCTTAAGCTCCATTTGCAAACTTAGGCACAGGCACTGAGAATTGTGGCAACAATTTGCCCTCATGATCATCATCAGTTTTACTTCTGGTTTTAAACTTAAGCTGTCTGTTGCTTTGGTAGTACATGCTGACGAGTTGTGTGGGTGTGATTTTAGTATGTTCGCTGCTTCTCATTGCTTAAACAGCAAACCCACCCTGAATTGACTGCAGTGGAATAAACAGATTAAAAGCATGATCTAAACTTTAGCCACTCTATCAGCAATTTTATTCACTAATGGTGTGATCCTTGTTATTCCAAATCAGTTTGTCGGTGCATGGGATGTCTTATTTGAATACAGGCATGTAATGAAAGTGACTCCCTTTTTGAGTGTTTTGCCCCATTAGCAGCTCAAGTACCTATTCCCATTTTATATGGTATTGTGCAGATACCATAATGCAGTTACAAAGCTTGTAAAAAATACATTCCATATAAATAGACACAGCTGAATTGGATACAACATTCTTAAGTATGTTTTTGTTTAGTTTTTAACTGCATTGTCACTCTTGTTACCCTGCCTTTCCCTGGATGCAACATACATGCATATTCTTTTCCTCATCTTCATTTCTGTTGGCTGTAATTCTTTCCGGGTAAATCCTGCCTCTTGTGAATTTTTTTTGATATATAGGCTCTTTGTTTTAAGACAGCTGTAGTGTCAGGCCCACCCACACTGTGCTCTCCTCATTCCTTTGAAGCCAATATTTCAAACATAAAATAGCCATCAAGTCTGCTTCGGTTCCGCTTGCTGGGGATGGTGTGAAAACAAAAGTTTTTATGTTCTGGGCTTTCATCTCAGTGAACCAAATGAGTGGAAGATTCAAGGATTTCAACCAAGGACTTGTCATGAAAGCTACTTTTGACTAAGTTTAGATAAAGACAGGAAAGCACAGTGTGTGTGTATACCTTAGCTTTACTAAACTCACATTAGCTTTTCAGTGGGTTATGTGCTTGGTCTGTAGGGGGTAGGGGAAAAAAGTGGTGGGTTTTTTTTTTCCATCACTTAATCTCTTCAGATTTGCACAGAACTTTGTCTGTGGATTCTGCAGGGTTAGTGTATAGGAGGACGGAGAGCAGTTTGCCTCCAGACAGCATGAACTGGCACGATGTTAGTTTGTGCTGCTGTACCAGCATCGTGCTACCCCACCGGAGTGGTATGGAAATGCTGCTGGGTGAAGTCATTCCCATGCCAAAGCATTTACACAAATCTATTTGCAATCTTTTACTTTGCCCTTCAGAAAGCAGTCTGAGAGAAGACAAAAATGTGACCAGGCAATGCACAAACATTTACCTAAGCGGCAAAAGTTTTTGGTGGGTAGGTAGTGCAGTGATGCTCCACAGGCTGTAGCCTAGGAAACAAGTTCCACCTACTTGCAAAAGATTTCTTCTACTCTTAAGATTTTCATAGGACAGCATCTCAAAAAGGAAAGGGAATAGTCCTTGCAGTGTGCTGATTTAATGTAGTTTAACACTAAGGAACTAACTGTCAGAGAAAATTGAAGCCAAGGCAGCTAGGGTTCCTGACTAATTTGACCTGCCTCTGACAGCACATGTAGCATGGCTGGAGTGCTCCAGCTTCAAGAATGCTGATTTCTTTAGGCAAATTCTGATGTAATGACAGAAATGCTTGATTTTAATTGTATAATAAAGTCTCATTTGTTTCCATAGTCTGTAGAAAGAGCACGTTTACCATGTTCAGGCTCATCTATGAATCCAGGGCTCAAAGAGTAATTGAATCTGAGGTTCAGGTCCTGGGTTGCTTCTCACAGGAACTTTGATTTTTATTTATTTATTTTTTTCCCATTACTGTTTTCTACCTTCAGAGAGTTTGAAGTGATCTTATTTTCTGATTGTGTATACCCAGCCAGCTTGTTTACCCGGAGTATTTTACTTACAATCTGTAAACCCTAATCTCCCTGTTGTCACATCCGCTCATGCTGGGAAGAAGGCCAGCATGTCAAAGTAAAAGCAGTTGCAGCGGGTATTGCTTTACATCTTCCAGGGCACGTAACTTTTCAGTGAAATGTCTGTTGTGGTATTCAAGTCTTTGATAAATTACCAGCCCTATTATTGCTAGAGGAAAACAATGGTGTATCTTGATCAAAAGTGTGACTAAAATGAAGACATCAGAAGATGCAAATGGCATAATATGCTTTGACTATTTGCATGCATTTGTATGTGTGTGCATGTTAAGCATTCCCCCCAAATTTCTTGGAAATTCATCTTATTTCATTGTTTAGGATTGACAGTGGACTTTACACAGAGCACAAATCTGGGTAGTTCCTGCCTATCCATAGCATTTGATGTCCTGAGGACTTCTGTAAAGTGTGTTAAATCCTTGAAAGAGACTGGATGAATTGCAGTATTTAAAAATCTGACTATCTCTGGCAGCGTAAGCACTGTAACTAATCCAGTCCTACGGCAGCTAAAACATCAATATAAAAGCATACTGCTGGGCTATGGGAAGTGACCTTGTACAAGTGTCATCTGTAATTATGCTTCCTTTCCTTTGTTAATTTCTGCTCAGCTCTCATTGGAGTAAGGTTTAGTATTGTTTTTTTGATGTCTTGTCATGAACCAGCTTTGCTGAGGGTTGAAGAAGCATCCCAGAAATGAAAGTCTGAATGGTTAGTAGCTAATAAATTAGGTAGTAAATATGTTTTTTTAGATAGCACCTCAGAAGCTAGTCCCTTTCCCTCTGAATTCCTGTCTGGGTCAACAGCAAGTCAGATACAATTCTCACTGGAAGAAATATGTGTTTTGGAATTAAGATAACAGATATGAAAATCAGTGTTTCCATAGCATTCTGATTTTTTACTTGCGTTTAGTGTGGTTGTTACTGCAAGCCATGCCAGCAGAAAGGGTGAAGGAGTGCTGCAGGGATTGCTTCTGGGCTCCTCTCCTTTCCCTGCTCTGTCAGCATGTGTCTGCAGGAGAAAGTGTGGATCGCAGGAGGCAGCAAATGGTTTTTACAAGCAGCCTTGTGTTACGTTTCTGCTCCCTCAAGGCAGGTGTTGGCACCTTAAGGCAAGGCTTGCAGAGCAGGGTTTATGGTACCCACATGCAAGAGCCCCGCATCCCAGCAGCCAGGTCTTTCACTCTGGATCCTTCCCAGCCAAGTATCCCAGGGGTACCCCGGGCCTCACCCAGTGGGCGGGTGGCTGCTGGGTGGCTTGAACCAGTGCCATATGGGAAAACAAGTGAGTCTGGAAAACAGTGTCAGTTGAGAGTGAACCGGGAATCACTGCTGAGGCCAGCACATGGAAAACAAGGTGGGGAACAGCCGCCCAAACCACGTGGAAATGGATGTCCCTTAGGCACCAGCAGGCCTCTCTGCATCGAGGGCAGCATGTTTGCATGGCAGTGCTGATACTTTGGGGCAGGACCTGCCCGCCTGGCAGTCCAGCAGAGCCATGGGGAGGCTTGAGGAACATTGTCATCTGTGCTGCAAGCTGCAACCTGGGATGTTGAGCGGCGTGGGTAGCTCAGGGCTGACATTGAAAGCAGTGTGCTAGGTAGGGGAAGAGCTGCCTACGTGTAAGCTCTGTTCTTACACACGCAGCTTCGGCAGGCTCTTAGCTGTCCCCTCCTGCCTTGTGAGAGTTAGCGGAGCAGCTCCCCACAGGCAACAGGACATGTGATGAGGGGCTTTACAAGCAGAGGGGTGAAGGCAGGGAGAAGGCAAGCACCTCACACAAGGCTGCATGCTCCCTGAAATCTCCATCTCTGTTTGAAGGGTCTGATATGCCTGTCTATGGGTAATGTCTGTGCTCTGCAAATGGGGCTGAAAAAACAAGTGACTTTTATGGACCTCTGTCTATCTGAATTGTGGGGGTTTGTTGTGACCAAAGTTAGAACTGCTTTATCGTGTGGAGTGTGTCTTACCTGTAAGATGAAGAGAGACCTGCTAACTCCCCTCTTGGTGGTTATTTCTCCTATAAAAAACGCATGGATGCTGTTATGTCACAGGAGAAGGACAGTTTTCTCTGTATGATTTATTTAATTTGATTAGCTGTTGTCTCTGTTAATTAAAATATGAAATACTCTAATAGATAGGCTAGCTGACCTTCCAATGCACTCATGAGGAAATAGAAGGAAAAATAACTGTCTCCAACTGACTCATGGTCTCCAAAAGAACAGAGGAGAAGATGTAAATAATGCAGATATGCTTTATAAAGACAGTAGTCAGAGTAAGCCAAAGTTGCCTCCCATATTTTTCTTTAATTGTGTTATAGGAAATGGTTTTGAATTGTTTTATTTCCTAATGGTCACATCCTTATTAGCCTTGTGTTTTTCCTTCCCATACACTCCTATGGGCTGTGTTGTACGTGGGAATTTCTAAGCTATAAAACCTAAAAACTTGTGATAGAAAAACAGTTTGTAATTTACAGAATTGTTAGTCTCTGGTCTTGCCCACTGATCTGCGTGCAAATACTGAAGTATCCCGTGTTTTCTTGTTGATGTGGACAATGTCAGAGAGGATTGTACAGACTTTTAAGATTACTATATTGATTTTATTCATCTTCATAAATTAAACGTCATCTTTATTTTAGGAAGGACATGTTAGAATGCCAGAATGAAGGGATTGAGGGGAAAACTTCATTGTTCCCTTCAGATGCAAATCCTTTTTTTCTCCTCTTTCTTCTCTGCACTTTGTGGAGTGAGTGGCATAGCACAGCTTGCCTTAAGTATGAGCTCCCTGTTGCAGGGAAACCTGCAACATTACTTTTGCAGCTAAATGTGCAAATTCCTTTTTTCTTTTTGCCATTCTCAAAAACCAGTTGCAGATTGTTTTCACTTGAACTCTGTTTAAATTTTGGTGAAAAGACTACTGCTATCTTTTCTTTCTCATTTTCAGTAAATCTGCGTGCATTTAGAGATCATTTGTATTCATTTTGTTTCCCCATTTTATTGGTTTGATTCCTAAATGTTATCAGTGAACTTGAGCTGAGCCCTTTTAATTCAAATGGCATAATGCCCAATCCTTTGAGATTAGCTGGCAAACGATTCTGGGCATTGTGCCACCTGGCATTTCTCAGAAAGGGACTGCTAATGAAACACCGGAAAAAAATAAGATTGTTCCAGACATGCAAACCCCTGAAGTTGCAGAGAGCAAGGAGTGACACAGCTTTCACAAACACACCCAATATTCAGTGACATAGCTTGGAAACCGCACAGGAAATGCCATCCTAATACCTCTGCAGAAAAATTATATTAAAATAAAGGTACTTTGAGTACAAATTAATTTTCTTTTTTTTCCTTAAATCTGTGGCTGAACTGAAGGTTTCTCATTTGGGGGGCACTTTGGCTCCAGGGTTGGCTCTCTAGGATGCCTGCAATACAGCTTGGGCATCAAGAGCTCTCAGCCTTTTGAGATCTGTAGTTTGTTCCCTTCTGGTTTGCCTCACCGTGGTGCAGCCCCACAGCTTCCCACAGCACCATATTAAGGCTGAAGACCACATCCTTCCTGGGTGTTCGGATGTAATGAATCTAGGCAAACCTCTTTGGGATTCTATCTTGAACCTAAAGATAATCTGTTGGCTGCAATAGATTTTGAATGCAGTGTTTCTGACTCAGTGACTGATACTGTCTCATTATACCTTTTGTTTTATAAGAAAACCTCCAAAAAAGCTTGATTCCTGGATAAATATGTCCCAAGGCATTTAGGGCTTTATAGGTCTAGACTAATATCTTAAAACTAGCAGGCTGCCCAAGCAGATTATGCACCACAGATTTAATATGCTCATGAATTAAAATGCTACTTAACGAGCAAGTTACTAAGTTCTGCACTAGTTGAATTTTTCTGTACATGCTTGAAAGGTTCTCTTATATACAGCATATGGTGGTAGGCCGTAGGGCACTAATTTGCATAAAAAGCCTAGCCAAGAACAATAAAAAGAACTATATAGCAAGAAATAGTTCTTCAGTCAAATAAAAAGGATTATTATTTTTTAACTTTATGGCATTTTGTCTCAACTTCACTGTCTGCTTTCTGTATAGAAGATTAGTACTGGTTGCAGTCCAGGAGCACCACTAAGGCAACCTTGAGCAACTGGTTATTTCTTCATGGTTTTCCTTCTGCAGACAGTAGCAATAATATCTCCTGTGTTCCTTCTAAGAAACCACACTTTCCTGTTTTCTGAATATAATAGAATATAATCAGATGTATAAACCCTATTGTTTTCTTGCTGGAGCTGCCTTCTGTATTCATCCCCCGTCATCATCCTTATTTTCCAGTGGCTCTGTATAGACTTTAGAAATAATGACAGGGTGGGGGGTGGAAGGAGGCAAAGGGATCAGATCCATATTAGCCCTCAGAACATAAAGACTCTCAAAGGCAGTGGCAGAGATCCCACTGACTTAAGAGAAACAGAGACTTTTCATTCTCGGTTTACTGCCCCAGCTTCTCCTTGGGCGTTGCTCTCACAGGACACTTCTGTCCTTGTAAGAGTCCCTTATATTGTGTATAATTTGCTCTGTGTGTTTCTCAGTCACCAGCTTAAGTCAACACAGCGTAAACTTATAACTGTACAAAACTAATTCTTTTCTTTCAAAAAAAAAAAAAATCAACCCAGAAATGATCCAGCATTCCTTTCAGATGCAGTCTGACAAGTAAGCTTGTATAGGACTCCTGAAGTGGGAAAGAATAGGGAATTATTTATTCACCCGGAGGTCTACACTAACCCACTAACCAACCTGTGTTGTCAAAGGAAAATGTGATGATGTAGTTCATAATGGGGTTTTTTACAGTTCTTCAAGGGGAAACAAAGAAGTAACATATGAGACACCTTTTTTAATCTGGAAAGTTTATTAGGAACACTGAAGGGAGGAACTGGTCCTTTTAATGTTCTTGCAGATCCTTGCTGGCTGCTTGCGTCTAGTTTCATGGTTATAGACTTGTGTCAGTATGATTAATGAGCAATGCAAAGTATGGAGATAAAAAAGGAATAATGGAAGATTTTTTTCTTTTTCTGCAAGAGACAACACATAAAAAGACAATACAGTACTTGTGCTCAATAATCACAGAAAGCAGAACAGTTTTTACTCTCCAGTTGCAGGATCTGATTCCAAACTACATTAGTAGTTTACTAGACTTAGACTTACATACTTAGACTTGTATATATAACTTATATACAGCATATGTTATATAAATATTATAATATATCATAATATATAATATATTATAATGAATGTATACATATTATGTATATTATATCTATCATATATAATGTAACATAATTGTGTTATACATAAATAATAAATTATATTTTATTTGTCATATATATTATATTAACGTATATATTAGACTTATATACAGATTTGTATACATAGACTTATATGTTAATACTAAGTCAATTCGTGAATTTATAGATTTTATGTTACTGTGTTTCCCTTTGGCTTGGAATTTGAAAATTTTGCATTATGTAGCTGAATGTGTGTAGCGTATGTGCATGCATCAGCTTTGTCAACCTGATGAGAAACTGCACAACTGTTTGAAGACTATTCATGCAATCGTTGAGGTCAGATGGCACCACAGGAGATGGTCTTGTCCAACTCCCCTGCTCCAAGCAGGGTCTGCCAGAGCAGGTTGCTCAAGACTGTCCAGTCAGGTATTAATCTAAGGATAAAGACTCTAGAGCTAGTTGATTGTTTTAATTTATATACAATATACTTCATAGCATTGTAGAATAATTTGGGTTGGAAGGGACTTTAAAGCTCATCCATTTCCAACCCCCTGCTACAAGCAGTGACACCTTCCACTAGGCCACGTTGCTCAAAGCCCCATCAGACCTGGCCTTGAACACTGCCAGGGATGGGATAGCCATAACTTCTCCGGGCAACCTGTGCCAGTGTCTCGCCACCCTCATAGTGAAGATCATCTTCCTAATATCTAATCTACTCTCTTTCAGTTTGAAGCTAATTAACCCTTGTCCTATCACTACATGCTGTTATAAAAAGTCCTTATCCTCATGTTTGGTTTAGCTGAACTGATAGCAAACAGGAAAATCCTTGCTAGATGAGGAAAAGAAACGGTACCTTTATGCACACAGTTGTCATAAATCTATTTACATAAAAATTATATTGAATGTCTCATGGTATTTCCTTGGTGAAGTTGTGAGGGCTACGCAAATCCACGAGCACTTGTGAAGAATGAACCCTAAGCAGTTGTCTGGTGTTCATGGTGCCAAGTACTCCTTGTGTATTTTGTCAAGTCAGCTTTGTTATTCAGGAATGGTTGCATTCATATCCAATAACGAGGAGTTGCTAAGTTTGTGTAACATTGCAGCTGAAATAGGACCTGTAGTTTCATGACCTTAAGATTTACAATAGAACTATCTAGTTTCATACCTAAGATGGGAGTGCCCGTTCTGTGAGGTGGGACAGAATTTGGAGGGCCTGACCAATAAAGAACAGCCAGGGGAAAAACTTCCACATCTTTGTGTACTTGAGGGTTGTTGGCTGGTTGCTTAGGGATGTGAATAAGGAAATCTGAGTATTTGTTCAGCTAACAATACGGGTAACTTTTTTGATATAACCCCTTGCAACGAGACCTATTCCTGCTACAGTCAATGATAACACGTTGCTGCCCATAGCAGTAAGCTTTTAGCCAACAGCAGGAAATTGGAAATTATTCATGTTTTAAAAGACGGGCTACAAATGTTCTGCACTGGGAGACTGGCTTTTGCTTCACAGTAAACTGCTATTTTCATGGGGTTGCCTTGCAAGAAGAATTATTTATCAATATTGGCAGATAGAAGGGGGGTAGAGAATTCCCTAGATTAGGTTAGCAGAGCAGAAGGATCAGAGCTGTGGCTTCAAGGTTCGCTGTGGACTTCCAGTTCTCCATAAACATGAGGGAAAGGGAGGCACTAATGTAGAAGTACCTTACATTTTGCACAGAGAAACACTTCGCACATCAGCTGGCTGTATTTATATTACAAATGACAATTTCCAATCCATGTGGCAATTGAGCTTTTCCTATCACATGGGTCTTCCTAAAAAGAAAATACTGCATTTATATGTATAGAATATGTATAACTAATATACAGAACACATGTATATATGAACATACAAAATACTATATATAACTAATGTGTGTATATATTTTGTGTGTGTATATATTTAGTGTATGTGAGTATAAAGTTGATATTCTCCTGAATAATTAGGTAAGTAGAGCTAGAGCTTTGAGCTTTTTACAGCTAGTGACTGACTTACTAATGAATGGAGAACAATTTAGTGTAGCTGAGCCCTTTTGTGTGGCTCTGGTCAAATTACTTAGAGGTGGAAATAATCAGCGGTTGAATTAAGCAAGCCGCCTGATACACACTGGAAAACCTCCATCTCTGTCAGATGTTTTACAACTGTGATGGATGACTTTGGATAAATAGCATGAACATGTGTTGTAAACAAGTTCAGGCCAAGTGCCGCATGGTATGGTAAACAGAAATTGCACTTGAGGAATGTTTGAAAATATAAATGGATGGTAGGTAGTATGTGGAGAGTGCTGTGAAGGATAGTCTTTCCTCTTAGGGGGTTAGGTTTTCCTCTTAGGTGCTTCAGAAGTAACTTTTTATTGTTGTCACTGCTTTTTACAGTAAGTATATAGAGGTTTGCTGGTACTAAAAAGAATTGTTTGGGTTGTTCAGCTGTTAAGCTGCAAACATGGTATTTTGTACCCACTGCAAACTTGCCTGGAAACTGCCCTGAACCAGCACAGGACTGAGCCAAATGGAAAGGAACCCAATAGCTTGAGTTATTTTTTGTTTAAACTGTTTGTTAGAAAAACCGTGGATGAGGTTGGAGGGAAAATTTAAGCAGGAAATCAGTCTAAGTGAGGCTAAGCATTCTCCAGGGCCTGGCTTGCCTTCATCTCTTCAGACAGTGAGAGAGATGAAGAGCTGGTGCCCCAATGGGCAACACACCATTGCTTGGGGTGGCATCAGTCAGCTTTTGTTTCAGAAGGGAAAATCTGTTGCCAGAGCAGTGAGTGGTTTGGTGTATAATCTTCTCATGCTGCTACCTGTGGCTAATGCACTTAAGAATACTCTCTGATTTCCAGATGCAACTGAGAGAAGCATTTAGCAAAGAGGTTTTTATTTGTTATATTTGTTAATGGGGGCGAAGTGATTGCTCAGATACTTGCTTTATATTCTCTTTTGCTCTTACATCCAACTATACATCTGTGGATCCTACCATCTGGTTCCTGGAATACCTTTGATACCTGTGATAATGGGGGAGAATTTCCAGAAGTGTTCTTCCCACTTGATGAACACAGTCTTTTATCAGTAATTTCCTGATTTTAATATGTGTGGCTTTGGGCATCTCCTTTCATCCTAATTGCAGTACCTGCTTTTACTTTATTTTTATAAGGATGTGAAGTACCTAAGTACTTCCAGTGTTAATCCTTTGCAGTCTGATGGACAGGTCCTTAAGAGAGTATAAACATGTGTCCCCACTGCTGGAGAAGCCTTTGGATTCACAACAACCTGAGAAGCAATAAAATATAGCAATTGAAGGACAAATGAGTCATGCAGGACTAAAGGATAGCAACTGCAGTGCTCTTTCAGGGCTGTTGCGTGAGGCATGTGAAGCTTGAGACTGTTGGCTTCTCTGTGGTGTTACCTCCCTTCCTATTGTGTTAAGCTTATCACGGCGCCTGTGCCACATTCTTGGGATGCCTGTTCACATCCCTCTTGCTGCAAGGCAGTGATGTGCCAGCCACCTGCGCCCAACACATGCAGCTGTGGCCCAGGAGATGGCAAGGCACATGGTGCAGCAGCGGTAGAAATGCTGCGAGGTGAGTTGTCCAGCAGACAGTGGGGATTCCAGGCCTCCCCAGGCTCCAGCATGAGCACGAGCCATGTGCTTGACCTGGCACCCACATCAGGTGAGATTCATGCATTGGCATGGATTTAGGTTGAGATCTTAGTAGTTCCAATTTATTCCTCAGGTTTTCTTCTCCTTTCAGATGCCAGAATGGTGCATTTCTCATGTGTCCCAGCAATTTTAGAATGGTGGGAAACTTGCTGACCCTGAATTACTTTGACATCTGCTAAAAGTATTTATGCTGTACTCTGTCCGTCTGCACATCTGATATTTCTTCATTCCCTCTCTGTTGCAAATCAGCCTCTGTTAACTTAATTTGTGTTAATTTAAATGCATCCTTCAAGTATCCTAAAGAAGCATCCTTCAAGAACTCTAAAACACATCAAGGCACATGGAAAAAGACAGATCAAGTTATTTGAATAAAGCTGGTTAAGTAGCCTAATGTTTCTGGCTGAGATCACGTCTGCTAGGGACTATGAGACAATTGCTTAAGGGATTGTTCTTTGCTGTATGCCTCTGTAATACTAAAGCAAAACCAAGTCTTTGTCAGTTGAAGTACTTTCTCCTCTTTGCTCAAAATTAGTAATGCCTCAGTTGAATTGCAGTGTCTGGGTTTGGGCAGTTGAATTGCTGTGCCTGGGTTTGGACATTTAGAGATGTGAATTATTTAGAGGATGCACACAAGGAGAACAATCAGCCAATTAGGAAAGATGAGCTGCAAGTAAAGTTGTTTAATGTAAGGGAGAGGGTGTTATATAGAGACATTGCAAGAGTTTTCAGACTGGAAAGATATGAAAATTAAATTCAAAAGAAAAGAAGTTTTACTAATCAATATTATTACCATTAAATGTACTGAAATATTGAAATAAATGCTGTGGCATTTCAATTGGAATTCTTTGCTTGTACTGTTTTTTAATTAATTTCGGTGAAAAAATCCTGTAGATGAAGCTCCACTGGATTCAGGCACCCCCTCTAGAGAAGCTTTCCAGGAGTACCTTCTTGACTCTGTGACTGATGCTTCTGTGTGATGCTGAAGTACAAATAAATATTAATCCTTAATCTGTATTCTGTGTGTCAGTCACAGGCACATGTATTGTTTCTTGTATGAGAGGATCTTGTGGTGGATGTCTGCTCTTGGCTACTCCAAATGGTCAAAGAAACCCAACAGTGAGTTGGAACCCATTGCCCCCAGCAGTGTAGCTGTGAGACTGAAAAGTTTCACATGCATGTAGGCAACACAGCCTCAGTAATTTAAAGATGCACACACTTGTAATTGCTTGCAGCAGCCTGAGGGAAAGCAGCTTTATCAGATTTTCAGCATCAGCTGTTGCTGTTGCCCTTCTGCCCATTGCTTTGCTAGCAGATGAGTTCCATACTTGCTCTCTGGGTTTTCAAATGACATCTGATGGGGTCAAATGCATCCAGCTGATTGGGAGGCTGCCTCCTCTGAGGTCCAAAGTTTAGTTAAATCCTGATGCACTTCCTGAGGATGGACTGGGATCAGTGAAACAACGTGGTCTTGGAGATAGCCTCTCACATATATTTTTCATGTCTTACACAACAGTAAAACTTGGTCTGAACTTGAAGCTCAGGAGCTCATTCATGTTCTTGGCACAAACCTGTGATGTCTTTGTGCTCGGATGTTTTGCCTCTTGCCAAGCTGTCAGCACAGATAAGGCATCCATTACTCTTGGGATAGCGGGCGTGTGCCTAAATACTTTGTCTTTTCTTTTTGGTGATAGCTTGCTATAATTTGCTTGTTGCTCTTTGTTTACTGATACCAATTGAGCATGCAGGGCAGCATGTTGGCACTGTGTTAAAAATGGAAGAAAACGAGAAAAATCAAATCATGACTAGCATGTTGTTATTAAGTATTTGTAAACCAGGAGGCACTGATGTGCTTGTTTAAGCACAAACATCCAGGTCAGCAATTTGGAGACCTAGTTGTAACCTGAATCAAACGTTAAAGATTGGCCTCAACATACGCTTTTTTATGATTATTTTTTAGCATCAGATTGGTTTCAGTAATCTCTAAAAAAAGCAATAAGTTCTTCTATATTATTTTCTTTTCTAGCAATTTTCCCTGGCCCCATTCTCTTGAATTATGTAACCTATATTTTAGTATAACAACTACTTTCCTACTGTATTACTCTCCAGGGAACAATTTTGCATTAGTAGGAGGATGAAAAAGATGACCTCTTAAGTCTTTTCCATCGCCACTTGCTGTAATACAGTGCTGTAATATTGACCTTGTTATGCAGTCTTTTCCCTTCTGCAACCCTTTGACTTTTACAGAAGAGCAGTCACAGCATTTTTTGGGGCATGAAGAAGTGTGCTCCTTTGAAGTTATCAATGCGAAGTACCATTTCCTGCACTTCAGAACTAAAGAGCATATTAGTGCCTTTTGCATTCAAGTGGAGAGGACCTCTGTAAATAAATCATTGCACAGAATTACGCTATGGTGCCTGTTCTGTAGCTTGAATGAAGAGGCTAAAAAGGCAGAGGATCTTTATTTTGTTAGTATGTTGGCAAGGCTGTAACTTTCAAATATGCCTTTCTAGTGTTGCATTTTATTTCAAGGAAGGAAGACCGAGCTGCTTCAGCAATTTGTTCTAGAACTGTATTATGTCCGTGGACCTACAGAGTGTACTTGCTCCACTGCAATTATTTTCTAACAACGGGCTTTCCCCATGTGTCCAAAGTTATCAGTTGGTATCAGGTTGGATGGGAAATGTAACTGCAAAGGGGAATTCTGTATTCTAGCTTGCAAAATCAGAAAGGATATGTGTGAGAGAAGTAGTTTGGAAATGGAAGGAAGAGCTGGGGTAATATTCAAGCGATTAGTGGATTCAAAGATGCCTTCCTGTTTCAGTTTGTTCATAGCTTTCAGCTCATAGAGGGCAGCAAATACTTTTTGTGGCATTGGCTTGCCAATATTTTTTCCAGCTCCAGCCTGACCATGAAAGCCAGTTATAAAAAAGTTTATTTTTTTTAAAATGAACAACCCCTTCATTTTCTTCATCTTTGCAGAGGCAACTGATTTATAAAGTCTGGGTTTATTTAATCATTGAAAAGCCTGAGCCATTCAAGTGTCTTGGAGTCCTTGCTGATGCTTTCTGTGCAGTTAAGTGATTCCTTGTTGAATTTGGGTTTTGATGTCCCATTCTAATTTTTACTTAATAATTTAAATAAAACCTGCTGTTGTGTTCTCCTGCTGTTGGGCTTTTTTATTGCTTATGTCCTTTTTTTCCACAGCAGCAGTAGAAGACATCTGAGACAGGTTTCTGCAGTACAGGTGGGAAAACAGTAGTGAGCACAGAAATATAAAACTAAGGGAAAAAGTACTAGCCCTTTGTGTCAGCCAGCATTGCCCTGCTCTCAGCCCACATCAGCTTATGTGTTCACTTGCTTGCCTTTGAATAAGCAGGGACTTAATACATTAAGTAAGTTAGAAATGGAAATAGTGAAAGGAAGTTTAGACACCGTCAGTTTTTAAGATCTTAATCTTAGCGTAAAGCAGTGCAACATAGAGAGTACCAGCTTCCATAGCTGCAACCTCCAAGAGCCAGCAGATGAAAACTAAAGTTTCTTTTTGCACTTCGCTCTGTAAATACTCGCTGCATTTTAGCATCTCCTTTTAGGTTAAATCATTGGCATTTGTTTGCCTTAGTTTGTACGGATAGTGTGATAAATGTTCTTCTTTCTTCCATGTGCATGTGGATGGCTCTACAGGAGCAAAGGGATAGTAATTTAGACCTCTGTGAGGGGGAAGCTGTGGCTAATGGTTTATCTGTGACACATGGTTTGCTTGAAGCCAAGCAGAATAAACAGAAGTTTGGTAGAAATGGTCAAGAGGAGAGATCAGTGTAGAACTGTTAGGTTCCCAGAGTGGAGTAGGATGAAGGCTGGAAAGTCCCATCTACCAACTATGTGAGTGAAATATTTCCTTTTAAATCTTACTTAATTACTTAAATGTTGCTGTAGGTTATCACCAATGTTAGTAGTAAATCTCAAGCATTGACTAAAACCTGGAAGCAAGAGTGGGGGAGTCTCCAGGATGTTCAGGAATGTGTTCAGAAAGAGAAGGACCTACCTTGAAAGGATGATTTCTTTGTCTCTCTGTTTCATATAAATGATTCAGTTTCTCACTCAGTCGTTCCATGCTTCCTTATTCTTACATTTAATTCTCTGTAGGGGATCATTTAAGCATTATGCTTTTTAAAAGCATGATTGTTTTCATATTAGTGGCACTCCAGACCTTCACCTCTCCTGCTGTCTGTTCTCCTTCTTATTGAATCCCCTCTTCTGTATGTCTCTTTGTGTTGTTTCTCTGTTGTTTTCATGTCTCTGATTCCTCATCCTCAGGGTCATCATTTTTCTCTGTGGTTTTCTTACTGTTACTTCTTTTCCCGCAAATGATTGAATCTCATTTCACATCTCTTGGAAATACAGGAGCAAGAATCGGGGTATGCTTCATGGGGAGGACACTTCCACCTGAAGGAGTGGATATGTTTGTCACTGAATTTAAATGTATAGTCATTCTTGTGCTGACAGTTTTATGTTCATTCTCTTGTGATAGAAGTTTAGGATGTTTGGGTTTTACCACTTCAGAGAAACAGTCAAAAAAAGTTAGCTCCAGTCCTTCTTCCCAAAGTGGGATTTCTGTCCTGTGTTGCTCTCTCTGTGGAAATCCAGGGAACTGTTTCTGCTGTCTTGCAGCAGCAGCAGCAGGAAAGAAGATTCCTGCTCTTGAAGAGGCAGGAAACTCCTTAAGCGTGAGCGTACAGAATTGATCTGAAGTGCTTGCCCTAGTGGGTATTTTTCACTCCCAATGGAGATCCCACCACAGAGTTCTCCCTGCTTGCCTGTCAAAACCCATGGGCTTCCTGGGGTTTGCAGGTGGGTCTTTGCACCCTCTGTTGTAAGCCTCAGCCAGCATGGCTTTAAGATGTCGAATAGGAAAGGATGTCCAAGGCTGTTTTGTGGCTTTCCCTCCTCCCACTCCCCACCTGCAGGTCCTTTATAGAGAAAGGGAATAAGGATGCAGGCTTGAAGGGCAGCTCTTCTCATATGCAGGGGTAATAGGATCCTCTCCCCACAAAGGATTCCCCTCTCCTGGCGGGGGCAAAGGACCGTGCTCACTGAGGGGACCCACTGTCCCAGATAATTAGCTAAGCAGCTGCTGTGTGTCTGAATGAAAAGGAGGGGAGGGAGGTTTTGCTCCGATGGGGAGCTGGGGTGGCATTCCTTGGAGGCAGCCTGCACATTCCTCCAAAGCAGTCAGCGCTGACGGTGACATGGGCTTGCTGTTGCCATGCCAGGCTTCCTGAAATCTGTACCATTTCATACAGGTTTCTGTTGGATTTCATGTGGACCACTTGCTTGGCCTCGGGTCCTTTATTGTGGGAAAACTCCTTTTTCAGTGCTAAGTGCTAATCATTTAACCCTGGATCAGAGGGAGAATATATAGCTTGAATTCACAGGTGATGTGTTGCATTAATTAATGCATAGCAAACTGTTTATAGAGAGAAAATAAGATCAGATTCACTGGAAAAAAAAAAAAAAGAAGGTTTATAATATGCAAAAAAAAATCTCAGCAGGAGCGATTGTGTTAATGCAATCGTGGGCAGTGTGCCTCTGAATGAATCCCTTCTCCGTGTATTTCCTAGGGGGTCTGGGAGGAAAAAGAGAGTGCCTTGTCTGGCCAACACATTTATGACTAGCTTTCGTGGACAAAGGGAAAATTAAAAGGAGAGCCTGTTCTTGGCACAGTACCAGGGCTTTTCTTAGAGGGCTGCTTTAATTTGTTTGACATACAGCGAAAGGCTGGCACACTGCACTAATTAGTTTTATATACAGTTGTTTTATGGATCTGCAGCACTATATGTAGCCGTGAGCTTGCTCGAGTAACCTAGTGAAGTCTACCAGGCTGCTTCCTGAAGCTTGTTCACAGGACTGGACCTGTGTGCCTGACTTCTTGCTGTGCTGCTCAAATTTTTACCCAGTTTTATATTTCTGTAAATTCATTCCAATAGTATAATACTCATTTAAAACTGGAACCGTGTAGTAATAAATCTGGAAGTGTGGTACTTGGTATTTGCAGAAAGAGGGTTTTTTTATAGTTAATGAACTTTTTTCTTTGTTCTTTATTTCCCCCTCTTTCCCCTCTCTGTGCTGGTAGAAGCCTAGGTAGTTAATTTAAATTCTAAAAGACTACAACTATTACTTCTATCACTAATACTTTTTCCTAGTGAGCACTTAAAATAGTGTTTTATTCATTGTTGCAGAGACAAGAATTAAGTTTTTAGTTTCTAAGTACTAGCCCATTTGCAAGTGGCTAGTGGAAACCAGAGAATATTGCTACGTCTGACCCATGCAAAGACTTGAGAAATGAATGGCAGGAAATCTTTAAAATGTTATTTAATTAGATCTGGACCAGGTACCCTGCTAATGTAATCAAATGTGGAGTTAATCTCCCTTTTATGTTTTTGTAAGGAAAGGAGCTTCATCTTGAAATTATAGTTTTAAGAAAAGAGGCATGGATGGGAGACGTGGAGGTCATTCAGGCAGCAGCAAGTGAAGCAGAGCAACTCCCATTTGTGCTCAGCCAGATGTTCATGGGCCTTTGCCAATACCTCAAAAGGCTGATGCTACATAAATTACTATATCCCAGGGACTAATTCAATGGGTGTGATGGAAGAGGAAGGGAGGAGGATGGTACCCTGTCGGTCAGAGGTCAGGTGTAACACATGGGACTGAACTAGACAATATTCAGCCAGTTCTGGTTTTATTATTGTGGATTGAAAACTCTCATTTTGCCATAGAAAGCAAAAGAAAAGTTGATACTTTCAATAAGGATATAAAGACCAATCATTATTTTTTTTAAGAAGTCCCTTTTCCCATGCAATCAAAAGAGTTGAATACCCAATGAAATCTGAGCCTCTGATAGTCACCTTTGAAAATACAGAGTCCTCTTTGAAAGCTATCAGTGGTCCAATTAAATGAAGATCTTTAAAGGCTTCTTTTGCTTTCCGAGAAGGTGCTGATTGCAAACCAAACTGCCTTTGCTGCACTGCCTTGTTTGTACCAAATTCACCTAGAGAAATCCCTTTACGGCTAGCATGAGTTGTTCGCCTTTCCTCTGTAGGAGAGTTGATTTTTTACAAAAGAAAAAGCAAACAAAACCCCAGAGTAATAAATAAAAGCTTTCTTTTAGAGTGTGAAGCCGCCTTCTTTTTCTTGCAAAGTCCTGCCATTGCAAGAGAATAGACACTTACAGGTTGGTACCTCTCACGTGGGTCTGTATCACAAGCCTGGTTATCTTTGATGATCTGCCTGTAGAAGGGAGTGGTGAACTGAGGGAATCTCTTTGTCTTTCAAGGATATAGAGCTACCTGTTATGCTGTGAGGGATAATTTAACAAATGTGACTCTTGCTTCTTACACAAAGATAAAAATCAAACCCACACCAGTACCTGGTTTTCTGTTGGATTGTTTCAGAAGAGTTGACTTTGATTTTGCAAGTGTGAGGGTGGCTGTGCTGATGCTTTTTGATTTCTCAGGATGTCCTACAGTCCACTGATTAAAAAGTGGGGTTTCAAGACTAATGAAGTAACAACTCAGCATCCCAAACAGTATTGCTCAATCAGTGGGAAGCCCATGGATGGACAGAGTACCTTTTCTCTCATTAAATAAAGAAATAAGCAGTGCCCTCTAGTGTTAGTTAAAATCAGAGGGAATCACCAGGAGAATTTTCTATCATCCAGGTACCTGAAATTAAACTCATTTCACAGCCGCAGTTGCAGCATTTTATTTCTTGAAGAAGTGTAATAAAAAAGAACTGCAATAGCATAGCTAATGAGGACATGACTGTCAGAAATGCAGTCATTAATAGCAAAATGCAGTCAGATATCTCAAACTCCCTGCCCTGATTTATCTTCTCTAATCTTGAAATGTGCGAGTGTGGTATATTCTCCAACCCATGCCTGACTTGGGAAGGACAGGAGATGTGTTTTACTAAAGGACCAGAGACTTGTGAAGTTTCGGGGAGAAGTGCAACAGCAAGTCTTCTTGCTTGAAGTTCACAGGTTCAATTTCTGGCATAAGGCAGTCCTGGTGTACATATTCAAGCTTATCTGCAACATGTTATAACACAGCAGTGAGAAGGTAGGTCTTTTGGGCTGTCCTAGGAGCACCTCAGAGGTTTTTGTGGCTATGGTAGCAGGTTGAACTCCTGTTTCAAAGCCATCATTTGCTTCAGTTAAAGACAATTCTGACAGAGATACACCACGCGAGTTACATTCATTTCTATGCTTTAGCACAGAAGGCTACTTCTCGGTCTGTTTAAAGGACTTTTTGACAAAAAAAAATCTCTTGTGTATGTACTCTCGTGTATGTGTTTATTGTTTTCTGAAAAGCAGAGCACAGAAATGCAGTAAAAGTATAAGCTGGTATAAGGTGACCCATGCACTACCTTGGTTTAAACTTGGGTCTGCAAATGTGTATTGTCTCTGTGTGGATTGCTGTGCTCTGGTAGTAGATGTCAGAAATGAGAAGACTTATCTGAACACTTAAAGTTAGGTTGGACAGGGCTCTGAGCAACCTCATCTACTCGAAGACGTCTCTGCTCATTGCAGAGGGGTTGGACTAGATGACCTTTAAATGTCTGTTCTAACCCAAACTATTCTATGATTCTATGAATGTTTCTCCTCAAAAGGGGTGTCAGAGCAGCTCAAGCATCTGCCACTGCTATTGCCAAACTTGATACTTTCAGTAGTTACTGATTCTTCAGATCTAATGATAGATCCCTATTTGAGCTACAGTTAATAACTTCTGTTCTCTTTGCTACATGTGAGCAGGGAGAGCATTGTTTGTGCTGATTGCCAAGGACGATGTTATGAAACGATCAAGAAGAAAAATGTTCAGCATTGTTCCTCTGAGATGTACCAAAAATCTGCATGCACCAATGAAAGCAACCAGTGTTATGGTATCATAACAATAGCTCGTTAGGACTTTACCCAGGGTTGGGATGATGAGTGTTCCTGTTTAAGACCAAAACCAACAGATGGCATTTGTTAGGACATTGATATTTATGTACAAAGTTGCCAGCACTTTAAGAAGTGGTGCCATTCTTAATTAAGATGATAATGTACTGCCTTGTTTGGAGACATTCTGCTCATAATGATGCTGGTGAATTATGAAGAGAGGGAAATTAGTAATAACAAATGCCAGATGGAGGTGTCTTTCAAAGAGGAATACTCCATGTAATATGGCATGTAAAGTTGACAGACTGGGTCTTAAAAGACCTTTATTATTCTTTAAGCTTTCCTGACAAAATTGCTCTTCATCCTGCCAAGAAATGTAGTTTTACATGCCAGTGAGTTTTTAAGCAAGAGTAATTAAAGTATGCCTCTAAGTTTATGGCTTGAAGTGAAATCCATTCCTCCAATGTTTTGTCAGGAATCTATAAACAGTGCAAGGAGGGAGACAACTTATAACAACAATAGTTTTGCCAATCCTACACGTTGGGCCTTTGAAATCAGAGGCAATTAGGGATGAACAAAACTGCTTTCAAAATTTTTAAAAAAGTGTAAGTTTTACTTCACATTTTTCCTTTGGTTGAAGGTGACTTTTGGGAATAAGAAATGTTTTTCTAAAATTAAAATCTACTTTCTTTTATTGAAGAAAAAACTTGTTACTAAGTTATAAATGCACCGAATCCTCAAATGCTAGGCCTTTTTTGTAACTTCCTGAGAGAGGGAAATAAAATAAATTTGCTTTTGTAAGAAATAAAACTTTGGGGTTGGTATTTCGTTCTCTCATAAAAATATACCCACTCAATGGGCACGCCAGCTTTGATTGCATGACCTGCTGGCCACTGAGCCACTGCAGAAGAAGGTCCTTTCATGATGATCTGTGCATGAGGCAAAGTATGACATGGTGACCATAGAGATTTGATTTTCCTTTGTCATTGTGCTCAGAATGTGTGAGTATAATAAAATTGAATTTAGGACTGTAGGAATGTTGTATATAGTCTCTCTTTATCAGATACACAAAACGTAATAGAGCAGGAGGACTTAAAGCATACCTTCTTCTCCATGCGTGCATAGGCACAAATCACTTCCAAATATAATAAACTTGAGATGTACAATCCAAGACTTCTTGCAAAGGCACAAATGTTGTGGCAGGGTTCAGAAAGGAGATGCTTTTATCTACTTTAAATTATTTCTGTGAGCATGCATTATTAAGGGAATAAATGAAGTAATCTATTTCAGTATTGGATGATGAAAAGAAGGCCTCTGCTCCACTTAGAAAAAGATCAAGATCAGTTTTCATGAGAATAAAACACTGTTTTGAATTATGCTCAGAACAGACTGTCCGACTATTTCTGGTATTAATGTTCATTGCCATTGCAGAAAGGATTTAACAATAGAAAGATGAGAGCATGAGAAAAGAATGTCTAGAGGGAAGGCAGTCAAGGATGGGATTCAGTGGCTCTAGCTTTGATAACAAAAGCAAAGAGTGCTCTCGGTTAAGTCTTTTGAGATTAATCTGGTACTTTCAATAAACCCTAAATTTATCTTAATGTAGAAAGAGCAATATTCATAGACATTTTCAGAAACTCCTTAGAGTCTTGTTTCTTACTGACCTTGTTGAAGCTATTATGAATTTACCTGGGAGATGCCATCTGAAGTTATGGACAACTAAACCCTGGTCTTATTTGCACATTTTTAATGAAGAAGTCCTGTATATATATAAAAATAGAGCTGCTTTCTTTAACAGCATTCTTCCTAATGAGAGATGGACACTGACTCTTCAACTCTTTCGAAATCTGTACTGCTTTTTTGTCATGTTGCCAGTTTTGTTTATGCTCAACTTCTGTTGTCTGTCTTTTTTCTCCAGAAAAACTTTATAATTCCAATGGACGGGAGCTGAGACGGGCACTTTTTTCCTTGAAACAAATATTTCAGGTGAGCAAGTGGTGACTGTCCATTCTGTGGTTTGAACATGAATTGAGTTTATTTTTTTGATGTAGGGAATAACTTATGGTTTCTTGCACAACAGAAGTTTAAGTCTTCACTTATAATGTGCAGTTAGCCAATTGTTTCTTAGGGTCTTTTCTCTTTATGGTCTGCAGGCCTTCCCCTGTTCCTTCAGTCTGTTAGAAGGTAGGATCAGATATGGAGTAATGGCAGAGTGGGTGGTTGGAACCTGCCAGGAAAGGAGAGAGGAAATTTGTGGCTCCTAGATGGAAACTTGGGCTGCTCATTAGACAGTGGCAGTGGCCTAGTTCTGCATTGGAAAGACTGGGAGGGAGATGTGCAGAAAGGAGCTAGGAGATGGTTTGAGGTCATGGCCTCACATTGCCCTATTAATTGACAAATAGACTGGGTTTAAGTCACATCAACAATGGAAAAAGGATGTGAGAGGCATTGGACAGATCTGATGGGGAACCAAGATGTAGTAGGAGAGCTGTGAAGGTTAGAGGAAATGTTTTCTGATTAGCTGAAAAGATACTTCATAGAGCTGAGCAGGGTATAGTAGTGGCTGGTCAGTTTAAGTTTAAGGAAAGACATGGATTTGAATGTGAGTGTTATGGAGGAGACCTGAAATCAGCAGGATTTTGTCTCCTGTGGTGAAGTAGCCAATGTGATAGACAAGTGGTGTGGATGGTAAGAAAATTAATTGAATGAAAAGCTTGGATTTCAGATTGGTTTTACTGGATAAGTCGAGGACTTGGGAAAATTGCAGGACTAGAAGGAGTTGGAGAGAACAGGTCAGAAAAAGTGACAAGAAAATACCAGTGAGAACTACAGTATACTGCCAGTGTGATCTTAAAATTAAATTCAGGGTGATGCATTCCATTTCTATCTGTAAATATAAGTGAAATCAATAAGAAAAGCATGTCTCTTCTTTAGTAATGTATCCAAATGGAGGATGACAACCTATATTTTTCAGAAACAATAGGTAGGTGCAAAGCTTTCAAGCTGTTAGTTTAGCAATTTTTACTTTGTTTTGAATAGACATTTATTCTAAGAAGAATACTGGCATTTAACAAATCTGCAAGACTGCAGAATTGCAAATTTCCAAAACACAAAATGCTTTTTCAGGGCTTCAAAGGTAAGCATTCAGAATTTAGAAAATGCTAAAATGAAGAATAGTAGATTTTTTTTCTGAGCAGTAGTTGATAGTGAAGTGTGAACCATTTATTGGAAAATTTTGGTAGCTAAAGATGTCTTCTGGGTAAGAGAGAAGTCCTTAAATTTTTGGACAAAGAAGGAGTTCCAGCTGCAAAACAGTCTGGTCATCTTACGGCCACAGATTGGAAAAAGCATTGTCTCTTCAAGGCATTCCCAGGGAAGGACTGTTTGAGAGTCACAGTGATGCAAGTTGGGTTTCCCTGTGAACTTGCCAAGTGGGTGGACTGTGTGCTTAGAAGAGATTTGGTGGGTTTCCAAGAGTCTTCTCTGGTTTCTTCTCTTTTTGTTCACTTCAACTGTTTCTGGGAAGTATTTGCATTTCTCTGAATTTGTGTTCAATGGATTAATCTAGGCGCTCACATGCATATTTAACAAGAGCTAAGCCACTCTTCCCACCCATCCTGTGCCTCCCATACCTCCCATCATGACTTCTCCCAGTTTGGGTGTTCATAAATGTTTTCTTCCATGTAGGTTATTTGAAGTCTAGTATTTCTGAGCACGTAGTGCTCAGTGCTTTCAGTGAACACACCAGTAAGTTCTTAGCTGTTTCTATGGAAATGTTGTTTAAATATTTATCCTAATAAATCTAATTGGTGTTGACTCCATTGAAGAGTAATGAGCAGGAAGGGAAAAGCGATACACACAAACACATATCTATGTACAAATTTAGCTTTTAGGTGAAGCCTGTCTGACAGTTTCAGAACACAATTTTCCATGAAAAATTCAACTTCCCTGTTTCCTAATGTATGTGATACTGAAAGGAATTTGGTAATTACCTGTTACCACTTTAAGTAGCTACTTCTGGTAGAACTGTGGCTGTTTGTGGAACAAACATAGCCTTCAAAAAATCTTCACATTCTCCCAAAGTATAGGTTATCATTACTTGAAGATTGACGAAAAGTCTTCCTCAAGCTGGAGAGTGCTCATATCATATGCTCAAGTATTTGAGGCAGTACACTTCAAACTGCAAAATCAGACCTTCTATGATGTAAACTCCTGTTTACCTGTCAACTTTGATGTCCTTAACATTTACTGGCATTGCTAGGAGCATCTTTTAGTGTGATTCTAATATATCTCATAATGAACAATGAGAGGGAATTTAAGATGATTTTTCTATCTGTTTTAGAAAGAAAAGCTATTTCTTCTTTCTTAGTGAAGAAAAATACAAGTTAGTATTATAAGGTTATATTATAGACCAATCATATTGTCCAAAAGGTCATACCTAACTTTTTTTTTAATCTATGAAATTAAAGTATGTCTGCATTAGAAATCTATCATTATGTTAAAAGGTTTTTTTTCAGTATATTTTTCAACATAAATATCTGTTGATTTTGTATCTCATTATTTTTAAATTCCTTAACAGTATAATATTTCGAAAATACAATGTTGACTTCAAAACCAGTCTTTATTTTTGTTTTAGCATGGGATTTCATCATATCTTTAAGTGCCAAGACAGTTTGTAACACCATGTTTTTATAATCATTTCATCATCGCTGAGTTAATTTGGCACAGCTCTGTGTCAGTATCATTTTTAATTTAAAAAGCTTCAAGGTAACGTGCAGTCTCTTATTTGCATTAAGTGGGAACCATCCCAAGTTTTACATCAAATATGAATTCCAAATAGTCAGAGCTCTTGGTTTTTCACGCGAAGCCTCAGTAAAGCTCAGCAATGCTTGGCAAAAGCAATGTCTTTGTTTCAAAATTTAAATGAAAGATTCATTTGGCAAGTCCAACCTTGGAATTTCTGTTTGGTTTGTTCTGGTGGGCTGGTTTTGGCAAAATGATAAAGGTAATGTGGTGCATTTTTCTTTGACAGTAATGCCATTCTGTTACTGTTATTCATTCTGAAGTGTTAGGATAGCCACATTCATTATCTTTTTTCTTGCTGTACTGCAGTATTCTGATTTACCAGTATGCTTTTTGACTAACAAACTTACAGAGTAAGGGAGTAATGTTCAGACTAGAAGTATATGAAGCACCTCACTTTAAAATAACTGAAAAAAAGATATACAGATATAAATGACAACCTGTTGGAGTGTAGTTTAGCTCCCTTTGACTATTTTCTGACAGACTTCTGAATTGACTGATTCTTACATTTATCAGAGATTCATGAGTTTTGTGCAAAGTGCTAAAACTCCCAAGGGCATCCATGGCATAATCCAGCCGAACATGGCACTTACAAAATCAGGGTTGAAAAACATTCTTGCATTTCTTGATTGTGATTATCATAAGGGACATAAAAATACAGCTGCTTAAAATATTTAATTCAATATCAATCCTAAAAGCAGAAAAAACGTGCGTGAGCACTGTAGTAGATGTAAATAGTGCTGTGTAATTTACGTGATATTAAAGAATTTTATTTAACGAGACCTCTTATACGACTAGATGAAACATAAAGAAGGTAGGGTTTAGAACCTGTAAACAAAAGTATGCTTGTATTTACAAAGCATAGTTTCAAATCATGCTGATTGTATCATTTCAAAATATGAAAAAACTTGGTAAGAATATGGTGTTGTAAGAAAAATAAGAACACTATGAAGCATGTTTCAAGTCTGTTGAAATTTATAATCATGCAAATCTGCTTTTTAAAGTTTTGGAAAACATTTTTAATCAAACAATCGATTATGCTTTCTGGAAAGCAAACCTAATGGGTATATTTTAAAGTGTTAAGGAAAAAAAGCCAGTTTTCTTCTATGACTGTTTTCTCCGCTAAGCGTCATCTAATAAATGAAGGAAGATCTTCAGCTATTTTTTTGAGGAGCCTAGATTCTTGTATTGTGTTGTGATCAGAATATCAAGGGGCGCAGTTACAAAATTCTGTTACAAAATTTTCTTCTATTGTTGAAAAATTCATTAATCATTGAACAATTGAGTTTTGTGTGAAACGTCACAATGAACAGCTTTGTAGGGGCCCTGGCAACATTAACTGGAAGGTGTTTGGATAGACACAATCTTATCAGTGAGTGAAATCAAATGTCACACACTTCAGCTGCTAAGGAGTCATCAATCATTCTTAGGAGAGCAGAAGGAGTATTCTGTGTTTGCTTCATTGATCTCAAGGAAGGAGGCTGCTCCTTCCCCTCTTGCAAGCATGAATGATGACTCCATATGGTTTGAAGCTGTGTGACACTTGATTTAGGGGCTGCTGTCATCACTTTGAGACAGGCAGCCTCTCCCCTTTAAGAGCCCTCTTGGAAGGGTTCTTAAGTCATGAAAAAGAGAAACCTTTGTTTCCTTCGTAAATTGAATTGACCATAGTTCCACATAGCAGTTTACGTATCTGTTTAATCTGATTTTACAAAGGATATGTCTCGTTACTGTTTAGAGATTAGTAAAAAATATAGATATGACACATTATATGTCAAAATCAGTTTCTCAGTTTCAGTGGCAAATAGTGTTGTCTTCATGCCTAGACAATGTTATGGCCTGAGATGTAAACAGTACTTCATGAGACTATAAAACATGAACTACTTCTACCATGAAGCCTAAAAACTTGGGAAGCCACCATTATTCATTCTATAATCTGTGTGAATCTTTGAATTGAATCAGAAAACCTTGTTTTGTTTGGGCCCTAAGCACTTTGACTTCTTCAGGTATGCAATAAAACACACGAACATTGTTTGATCTGTTGCTTAGCTGTCATGAAGAATATCTTGGTAGGGTCTGGTCTAGGTGAATTTTCTAGTAATTTTCAATTCTGCTATTAACTAGGAGGAAAAAGCCGAAGTGTATTGATGTATCTGCTGTCTACTCAAGATGCAAAGGATGAAATTCTGTCCCCATCAAGTCAATGGCATAAAATGTCTTTAGTTTCAGTGTTATTTTTGCCTGATGATTGAGTGTGTACAGGTATATGTATGCAGTAGACAGAGACAGTCACAGCAGGACTTTTTTTGTTCATTTCCTGGTAAATGCTTTGTCTTTATAGGGGCAGGCAACCAAATCTTTTCTGGTTAATAATTGTATAAATAAACGTGATACTGAAGTGTGACTTATTTTTGCTTGCTTGCCTCTTGCACTCACAGGGAAAAAAGAGTTCCCTGGGGAAAAAGATCCTCTAATTATCTGCACCTTCATTAACTGAACTAATACAATATTGACAGCAGAAAGTTACTTCCAAATGGTTCAACTTGCTGAAATTGTCTCTTTCCCATGTTTGTTTTTTCAACCAGTTTGCAGAATTGTAGTACAGTTCAGTTCCTTCTCCCAAAAGACAGAATACATCAGGTTATTGCTCTGTACAATTCTTCAGTGGTAGAATTTGATGGCAATTCTGGGATGTTTCTCAAGGGAATGTGGCATCATGCAACTGTGAGGTTAAGTGCAGTGAGAGCACTATAAGCAAGTGTTATAGTGTCACAGTAAGATGGCTTTCTACCTGCAGCCCCCTCATCTGATACAGGAATTGGGCAGGTTATGTGAAAATAGTGAAGTTAATGACCAGGTCACTGAAGAAGCAAAACACCATATTCAGAGTAAAGGAAAAACAGAACTTTCTTGGACAAGATGCTGGTGAATATCAGGCAGGATCCCAATTATTTGATCTTGATAATTGAAGAAAGCAGGCTTGAGGTAAGAACGGAAGTGTGGTATAGGAACAACTTTGCTATGTAGGCTAAGCATCCTTCCCGCTCTAAATTTTATCTTTAATCAGCTTAAGTCATGAGCGGTTCTTTGGAGATCTCAGTTACAGCAACTGAAGATATCTTTGTTTTCATCTTAGCAGTGAAAACTTCTGTTTCCTTCCCTACATGTAAGTGTCCAGATGTGAGTTTTACAGACAGATTCTCTATCAGAAAAGTTTAAACATGAAATACTGCAGGCTGTTTTTTCTCCTTATCTTCAAAGAATGTTGTATGTACCCAAAAAGGAAGAAGCCTCTTTATGAAGGGATACCCAAAACCTAAAAGATTCAATTTTTCATTCATATACAAATATGACACATCTCACTAAGGAAGAAAAAGTAATAAATGAATGGGAAATAACTGATGTATTGAATCTTGGTAAAATAGTACAAATATGAGCTGAAAGTTTTCAGGTTTAAAATTTACACTTTTTTCATGGATGCCCAGTGGGAAAGCGCAAGTATTCTAAGAACTTACTTTAATTTCACTAGACAAGATTTTATTACTTTTTTTCCCCTAAGGAAAAAAATAAGAGATACTAAGAAATTTTTAAACATTTAAATCTTCTCATAAATTCAGGCAGTACTTGTTGTCTGCCTTCTACTATGCTTTTTCTTCTGTTTTTGTTGGCTGGAACTTGATGCTCTAAACATACCTTAACTGTGTCTAATAAACACTGATTTGACTCTCAGGAATCTCAACAAATCTAATAAAGCAGCTTTTGATTCTTATCTATTGCTTTCTTTTTTTTCCAAGATTTTTTTTTCATATGCTGCAGGACAGGTACTTAAGGTAACAACAGCTTGTGCTGGATATCTTAGGTGTCTGCCTACCTGTCATTTGAGGAATTTGAGAAAGACTTTGAGAGAACTTTGCATTACTGAAAAGTCATACCAATGTCTTGCTTCAAGTTTTATATATTTTTAAAAATTTATACACATCTAAAAAATCCGAAGATGTCTGAACCTCTCTTGCATTAGAGTACTTCCCAATATCCTGCAGCTTGAAGAAATTCCGTCAATAGAGAACTGCGTGCTTGTTTCAAGATATTAAATACTGGATGTTTTCATGAGTTTTAATTTGTAAAATAATGTTAATTATTAAAATGTTTATTTTGCCCCCATGTGTTCTTTCAACTATCCAAAAAAACCTGCAGAAATGCATACTGTTTAAAATGTGTCCCTGTGTAGGGAGGTGTGAAATAGTAAGTGTTCCAGCTTCTCTGCTTTGATAATGGGAGACACTTTTAGCAGAATACAAAATGTGACCTTGAGAAACAACAGCATATTTATTTTCTGAGGGTGTTTTGGAAGGGAGACTGCAGGGGATTAGTGGCTGTAAATCAAACACTTCACTTTTGGTTGGATTTCTGTGTCTTTTTATTGGTGTCAAGGTGGAAAACCATAATAAGCAATAATTTGGTCTGTGTGTAAAATGTTTCATCTTGGAAAGAAAGAAAATCTATTTTTTAATACTTCAATGGTAGTGTTATGATTAGCTGGCACAGATGTGCTTAAAAGGCTGGCAAAAAGATTGCTGACATGTGGTGATTGCTACTTAGGCAACTGACTCATGGTAAGGATATGCAACAGAATTGATACTTGGGCATGAATTTTCATTGCAGTCATCACTAGAAGGCAGACTTTGTATTGCAGGTTGCTTCAATGTATTACCCCACTGAAGGTAAAGGAGAATTGTCATTTCCATGCATGCTGTTGTAAAATGTTGCTTCATGTAAATAGATGAAAGAATAGAAAAAAAGGGAATGATGTAAAAATACTGCTATTTTATATCTCTCTATGGTCATGCTTCTACAAAGATATACATGTAATGAGTTGGGTAGGTGTAAAGGCTGGGGAGAGAAACAGAGGAGTGTGGTATCAGCATGGAGGAGTGTAGGGA
>NW_009919448.1:138429-159153 GCF_000696875.1 Nestor notabilis
AGAGAAGTGGAAGCTCTGGCACAGCCACTGAGGACAGTGAAGTGGCTGAAGTGCAGTTACAATCAACAGAGATATCAAGGGGACAGAGCTTCCACTGAAGGACAAATTGGCTGCTTGGTCCCCTTCAAACCCTTCACTGCTAAAATGCTTCTGCCGCTGCTTCAGTTACCTCTAGTAGCTGACTGCAGTTCAGGACATCCCATTGCAGGGCACCCTTGTTCTCAAGGAGTTGTTCTGCATGTGTTGGTGGGAGTGTGGGATAAGGAATACAGCAACTGACCTTGCCTAGCATCCTTATCTTGGGGTAGTTTCTGGGTCGCTCTCTTACAGAGGTGGACTCTTTGTGACAGCAGCCAACTTTCCTCCTGCTACCCCCGAGAGCTGTGTTTGGTTCATCTAAAAGTAGTGTCCTGACTCAAAGTAGAGCTGAGGTTTCATGGTATAATACAAGACTTGTCTGATAACCACTGGCTCATCTGGTCCAAACTAGAGTTGTTTTGTAGCTGCTTAAATAATTTAGGTTGAAATTGCAATATAGTCTTGAGGGACTCATAGCACTTGAGTTTATGTATGTATCTGTAAATATATATATATATGTGTGTGTATGTTTTTGGAATTATTTCTTTCCGGCTTTGTTTGCAATAGATGACTTGGCTTTTAAAATGGACTGAAATAAACAGTGACATTTGAATTTGAGAGTATCAGGCACTTCTGGATTGACAATCTAGTGTTTTAATTGTATCAATAATTTTGGAGTCCAAAGAACAGAACTTTAAACTGTGGGAAAGTAACTATAAATTATATCTTGGCGTCCCATGCTCCTTCAATCACTTCCTGACTATGTTTCCTCAGTTTCCAAGCCAAAATGAGCTTTTCTAACTGCAAACATTGCAAGCCAATCTTGATCTATAAAATGCAACCTGTTGCTTAGCCAGTAAAAAAAGCTGGACTCCAGGAATGGCCTGGGATTTCTGTTTCTAATACAGCACGGCATAACTCTTATATTACTACATCATTGTAGTCTTGTCAGTGGGAGTAATTATTTTGCTGGCAACTTTAGCAGATGTGATGAATACTGAAGGCAGGTAGCAATAGTTAGAAATATTCTTGTGGAGACTTTATTGTGGTATATTTCTAATGTAGACATTGAGGAGGAATTGGCTGTTGCTTTTCAGCTGCTACTGGGGCAGAGCATTTGAAATATATGCATTTGAAATTACATGGGGAGCCTGTGGACATGAAGAGTCTCAGGTAATGGGAGTGCATTCTGGCCATAGCCCTGCACTGCCACATTGCTGCTGCTGGCCCAGGGCAGTCTCGTTAGGAGCAAGGTATGGGGTTGTATATATGAGGATTTGTCAGAGTTAGGGGAATACTTAGGAAAGAAGATCAGTAGATTTCTATTCTCCTTGCACTAGTAAGAGATGGAAGGGTCAAATAAGGACTTACCCATCATTGATGCCATTGCTAACAGAAACACAGATTTTATCCTTCTGCCTTTTTTGCTTAGGCAGCTTTTCAAGTATATTGGGCAATAGTCCTGCATTTTACTTTCTTGTGGTGGAGCACCAGATGTATTGTCATTTGAGATTTATGCCAGAGAAAGCCTACAGTCGCTCATGGTTTGCTCTTTGACCTGCCTCCTCCTTCCTCCCTTTCCTCAACAGTCAGCTGCTGTCCCTCTGCCGCTAATTTACATCCCCAAATGAATGAAGCTTAATCCCTAAACCTTAATCCTCCTAAAACCAGCTGAACTTTGTGATCCTATCTTGACTTTGCAGGAGATTTAAAAACAAAAAAAAAGGGTGAAAAAATGTCTTTGCTTCTAAAGAGGGTGGCCTTCATTCCATCAATTATTTTGGGGGGGAGGAGAGCTTTCTGTGAGTACACTGGCATTGTAAGTGATCCATGTATTTTTCCTTGGTTTTGTTTTGTTTTTTCACATTGAGCATAATCATCTGGGATTTCTGTTTCAGTTCTGCCTCCTTGCTGTGTGCAATGCATGTTCCTGGCAGGGGAATGTGAGGAAGAGAGTTTCTGAGGAGATCTTGCTCTGTTGTATTAATATGAAGTGGCGACAGCACACTTTCCCAGCACACAATTTCGTAGATGAACATAGCAATGAGTGAAAATTCCCTAGCTCCCCCTCTTAAAAAATACTGATTTTTACTTTACGTAATGTATGAATGAGCCCTTTCTGCCCATGGGACTCTGTATTGGTATGCTGCCAGCATCTTGTCCCACAAGATTTCAGGCAGAGGAGGAGGATGTTCCTCCTCCTTGAATCTGTTAGGGATTACATTTCTCCTCTTGTGCTACATTGCACAGTCAATTGGCAATGTTCATCTTATCTTTTGCCTAGGTAAGTTATCACAATGTTAAAATGTGAATGCAGTATATCTTTGTGAAGTTGCTTGTTTTGGTCTACAGACAATATCAGAGCTGGCCTGAGAATCGGAGTTTAAATCTGTCTTAACAGGGGTGTCATAGAGTGACAGAGCAGAGAGAGAAGCTCTTCCTGAGACAGAGGGTGAAGTGCACCAACCTCTGTAGCTCAGTGTGAGTGCAATCCCCTCCTGTAAGCCTGTAGTAAAAGCTCAGCAAGAAGATTCTCATGGCTATGGCTGCTACCCTGGTTCCCTGTGCTTCTCTCACTTCAAGGCTAGATTATAGCAACTTCTGCATTTTGGAAAGCCTAGTCAGTACAGAATGTGATTGCTGGCTCACTCAGTAACACGTCATGTGGCGAGCACAGGCTGGGGAACCCCATGGTTCCTTATTTGAAGAAATGAATATCATAAAATGTGCAGCATTTAACTTTTGTAACAGAAATAGGAGAGAATTGTACAGCGCAGGATTAAATATGGGAATGCTCAAGCAACCAGAAACAATGGGATAGCTTATGAAAGGAAAAAAAAAACACATAAAAATGAAGTTCTCCCTGGTGGAAATCTCATAGACAAGCATCTTGTTATGATTCCTTGGAAAGACAGTGCTCTCCCCAGCTGTTAGCCACGGAAGAGAGAAATATGTATGTGCATATCCAAATGTGAATATTCTGTTACTAGTTCAGTCTCCCCATACAGTTGGAATAGAGCTTTCAGTAGTACTTGTTAGCTTAAATAAATTAAAAAAATAGATAAATAAATAAAAAGAAAAATCCCCTTGAGAAGCTGTGCTTGAAAACTTTGATTCCTATTAGGAAGTGAAGCAACTTTCTTGTGGCATAAAAATGATCATGCTTTGGTAAAAGTTTTCAACCATATGGTCCACAGAAATAACAGGCTTCAGAAAGATTTATTATCTTTAGCAGTTTGTAAACAATTTATATTTGCTCATGGAAGCTGTACATCAGATAAGATGCATTCTTGCAAAGTACCATTCCTTGAAAAAAAGGCTTCAGTCTCCACCTTCAGATAAGACCCCACAAAACTGCATTAGATAATCTATCAAATGGTATAGAGATTGGAGAATGAGCAAGTCAGAAGGGAATCCCACCTACGCTTCTTATTCTGCTAGTGGCACATAGGTGTACTGTACGGACTGCTTGATCATAGGGTTTATGGGGTCTTTTTAATAGCTAGACTGAGTTGTGGAGGTGAAAGTATGATTTGAGCATTTTGCCAATCACCTAAGCAAGCTTTAAACTCACCAGTTTGAATATGTTTAATGTATTTTTCATTATACATTGAACAGAAATAGAGCTCTGTTACAAAGTGACATACATTAGCTTTTTTTTTCTTCCTCTGAGATGCCTAAAGAAAGGAGACATGTCCTATTCCAAGTCTGTGAATGAATGTATAAAATATAAATATCAGAAAAGGCCAACAGTATCTCTTCATAAAGACTTTAAGTAGCTAGCCTTTGTGTCACTGCACAATTTTTATGGCTGCAGGAGCTTAGCAGGAAGCTTAGCGAGCTTTGCCTGTGTTTTGCTGCTTTTCTCATCAGCGCCTTCATGCCTCCTGATTAAGGGGTCATAAATCTTTAGAATATTAGCAGAAGAGTCCATTTCCATAGTAAATGACAACCTTCCCCTCCCTCCTTTTAACTGTTATCACACACATGCGGCAGCTACTTCTACGTATCATAGTCACACACACACACACCATATATTCCATACAATGAATGCTCTCTTCCTGGAAACCTGAACCTCTTACCACTGCTAGAGAGTAGCCTTTACTCTTGAGGTCACCTAACTTGGCAAGTCAGTGAGTTAATGGGTCTGAAAAGATTATCCTAGACCGAAATTGATGTAAACATTCTCCTTTCAATGTAGAATGTATGAGCTTGGATGCCTTTCATCTTTTGCTGCACATTCCAGATGTTTGCTTCTTTCCTCTCATCGTATATACATGATGGGATAGATAATGCACTGAGTTCAGATTTATGTCTAGAGCATGATGTGTTTGTACTCCGCTTCATTACACCTTCTTTTTCTTTTTTATTTGGGAAAGGAGAAGTACCTTAAAAGCCTTTTTTTAATTCAGGTTTGATTTGTTTATTCAGTGCTTTCCAAAAGCAGTCTGGTTAGAGTCCCTCATGCCCTTCATTTCCTCTGCTGTTCTCCTGCAATATATCTCCTTTCAGTCAAGAGTGACTCTATGCTCTAGGGCTTTACTCCTTAGCTTCTTTGAAAAGGTTCCAGAACGTAGATCTAGCAACTTGTTTTGGGATGGTCTTTGTAAAAAAATTAAATAAATAATTAAATAGAAAGTCATCAACATAAACCAGATCTTTAGCATGAGGTATTTTGAGAATGAAATACTAACTTTTCCCCAGGTAATACTCTAATATACATTCACTATTCAAGATCATGGGGAACATCTTAAAGCTACAATGGGTATTTCAGTTTTTATCTTTCAGTGAATGTCAACAACTGTCTACTGTTAAAAGTTCTATTTTGGTTTTGAGTTCGACCTGAAGGTCTCTCAAACTGAGCTACTGTTAACTTCACTAGCACAGGGACAGGGCTTTATGTAACATCCAAAAGTCTTTTATTTTTCCCAAACAGTCATGTTAGGTCTGTTAACAAAGGTCTGAATCCATCGACCACAGTTATTCCTCCTTTTTCCTGTTTTTTTTCCAGTCTTGCTTATTTCACTGTGAGTCAGTCCAGGATAGATTTTTCTTTTTTCCTTTTTTTTTTTTTTTTCAACTGAAGGATGATGCAAACATGCTTGATGCAAAATCGAAGTGTCTACTGAAGTATCAATAAAAGGTATTTAAAGAAAAGCAAGTGTGCTCTGAGCTAGGACACCATTGCCATCTGAAAAAAAGAATTGTGATTATTACATTCAATAGTTTATCTTGTTGTATATCTAGTTTCTCTTAAATTAGACAGCAGTGTTGTCCAATAGAGGATGCATCTATTTGTCATCAGATTTGTAGAAAAACTCTTGGAGGATGTTTTCCCCACAGCTTTCTTGGTTCTGCATTGTGCTACCAATTTCTGTTAGTTTTTCTAAATTCTGCCTACTCCTGTCCTTTCTGTCCCTTGTTCTTGCTCCCACCACTGCCCACTCTGCACAGGGGAAATTTGGCACCTTTGTTCTTCAGTAGCAGGGAGTTTTTAACCATTTACCTTGACATACAGAGTTAACTTTCTAGGCATACAATGTCCTTGTGAATTACTATGGCATGTAGTCTTAGTTTACCTGAACCCTGAATATACTTTATGTTAAGCCTAGCTGGCAAATTCCAGGGGTATGTTCCTCTCTCTTGAGTTTTAGGGGAAACAAGATTCAAAATTCTTGAAGAACAAGAGATTACTCGAGTTTCTTTGAGTTAAAAACCACCATGCACAAAAGGATATGTGGGAGGGAGCAGTTGCCTAGTGCACCAGGGAGGACTCCTCTGGGGTCCCTGGCTATGGTTCTGCCTCTCTGCTCTGCTGAAGGTGGCTCTCCATCATAGAAAATGAGCTTTAATGTTCTTTACTATCCAGTGTGATTTGGATCAGTGTATCACATGCATGCATATTTATTTATGTATGTATTTGTAGTTGCTTGATTATAAATCAAGTACTCCAAGTTTGGGGTGAATGAACCTGAAATACAGCTTTGATCATCCGAAAGCATTTTATCTTAGGCCCTTTTCTTATTTTTCATGGACTCCAGTTGTTGTAAAATGTTCTGGAACCTCAGCATGTGAATTTTGGCATCACTTGCTGTACAAATTAACTCGAGATAAATTACTTTTATCTCAAGATTTAAGAGTTCACTCCTCTGACTGGTGGCATTTGGGAAGGGCTTTGCCAGAAGCCGCTGCTTGGGATGGACAGGCAGAGATCTATTTCCCCTGGCTGACCATGACCCTTCCTAGGCCCCTGTCCTACACATGGGGACATGCTCTTTAGGTTGGTGGCTTAGCCAAACATACAGCAGCCTCAGTGCCAGCCAAAGGTCCCCTGTTGTGAAGATGTCCTTAGCTGTTCAGTGTAAACAGCCATCTTAATTCTTCAGTTCTCATCTGTAATTTCCTGGTGGGCTGCAGTGGAGGGGGGATCTGTGCATACACCTTTAAAACACTGTTACGTAAAACAGAGGAAATAAGGATGTTATTAGTGCCATCTGTATTAACAGGTGTAATATTCCTTTGTTCTAATAACAATCCTACTATCTTTTGAGTATGGAAAATGGATAGGTAAAATCGGTCATCTTCATAAAAGCGTGTGCTTTTATCTGTAATGCCCAGGTGTAATTTGGGAGGCTGTAAAGTTCTTAGCTTTTCAGGAAACATTATGGAGGTTTTCATCTGTCTACACAAAAAATATTACCCTCAAAAGACAAAATACTTAGGCTAGCAAGTAAGTAAAATGTTTAACTCAAGTGTGCACAGTGATGGATTTTATCTTACGTATTTGGGGTTTTATAATACACTTCTACAAAGATGTGGGGAATGATTGTATGTTTCCTCTATATAGTTCTTAAAGGATAAATCACCTTCATAATGTGATAAATTTGCATATCTATACATGACTGTATAATGTACTTTGAGATAGTTTTAACAAATTTGACCTTCTGAAACATGAAACAGATTTTTTCTTCCTCATAATTTCTAAATTTCTCACAAATTGCTAGATCATCTTACAGTTGTAAATATCCCATTTTGTTAGCCTTTAAGAATTATGTAACATAGCTCTGGTGAAAGAAGGAAATTCATTAGAAATAAGCCATCAGACTGAAAGAAATCTGTAGTACATGAATTGCTGCACGGAAAGGGGCTTGAGTATTTTTATTTCCCTTGGCAGTTTTCTAAGTGTTTACAATAAATTCAGAAATCATTCTCAACAAAACTGTCTGTCTGGATCTTGGCTTCTCAGGGCTGTGTTACTGGAAAGCTGAAATTTAGATCTAATACACTGTTGTATATGAAAGCATATATTAAAAATACTTGAAGGAAGAGACTCAGAAACTATGACTGTCCACAAGCTAGTTCTTTTCCATTAATATTTTAACTTAGTTTTGTGCTAATTTGTATGGCTAATTCATTAAGTGCTGTTGAATCAAGTTTTTAGTAGCCTACGTGCTACATGCACCTAAAAGGAGAAAGTAAGCTTTACATATGGTGCACTGTAGTCCCTTGGCATAATATTATGCATGTAGTGGCCAGCAAAGCCTCCCTCTCCCTGCTATCACATATACCTGTGATTATGTGGCCATTCTTGCTTTGCATTGATGTATTCTGATTTTAAAATTCAGAATTCTGCTTTTGGTCTTTTATATAAATAGACCTTCATATCGACTTGCTTACATCAACTGAAACATAAAGTCAGTGCTGCAGACATGCATTTCATTTTACGTTATGATATATCCCGTGTCTCTGTCTTTCAAAATTCTAACGTGGTTTTTCCTTTCTCCTTTACAGGATGACAAGGACTTGGTTCATGAGTTTGTTGTTGCTGAAGGTTTGACTTGCTTAATCAAAGTAGGAGCAGAAGCCGACCAGAATTATCAGAACTACATCCTGAGAGGTAAAGGAAATGCACCCTGAAGTTGTTTTTATTGCTATGAAGCACTCACAAGTCTGCTGCAACATCTGGTTTAAGCCTCTTGGAATGTCTTTCTCAGTTTGGTCCCTATTCTTGCATGTTATGCAGGAAAATTAGAGGGAGTGGGGGGGATCAATCCTTAGCGTTGAGCAGGATGAATTGGAAAACTCAGGTACATGTTGATAGACTCTCTGTTGTCCAGCTTTTCTTGTGGATTATATTAAAAATCTGTAATTCTAAGACCGAAAAGGTGTTCTAAAACTTTCACTGGATAGTTGTAAATGTTGAAGGGCACAAAGTGAAATAACTTCCTGGAGCGTGATTAGTAGCTATGGTATAAACAGTGAGATGGTCATATCTTAAGGTCAGTTGGCTGGAAACAACTTGGTTTGGAGTTAAACAGATAATCAGAGGTTTACATTCTGTTCTCTGCATTTAAAAGATAACTTGGCAAAGGTAGGGTTTGGAGAGTGATGCTGAAAAGGTGTGTTACTGGATTAGAATGCTGATGCACTGTAACGTAGCCCAAATGAATGTGTGCAGTCTTCATCTAACCAGGAAACCCAGGCTGCAAACTCAAGAGTTCCTTCACTATTTCAAGTGATTGTGAGCAAAGGGAGAACAGTCACACCAAGGGATCTTTGCTGCTGGATGGTCTCTAGTAGAGAGTGCTAATGGATGTGTAGTTGAATTTTCTTAGACTGACCAGAATAGCTGCGTTTAAAAATGTCACTTTGATTTATTTAGCTGCCAAAACTCAATCTACAAATTGAAGAGTAAGACAAATACAAAAATAAGGAGAAGGATTTTGTAAGAACCAGAAATTCTAGAGTTACAGAAAGCAAGGATGCAAACAGTAAGTATGGCTTCATGTGAAGAACTTCAAGATTAGACTGCACAAATACCAGCTTTTGGGGATATACAAGAAACCAAGACAGTACTGCAGAAATTATGTTCTAGGTCAGTAATTATGCAGTAACATAAATGTACTTGAATAGTAGTTTGCATGTACTAAAAAATAAAAGAATATTAACCACAGTGAAACTAGACAAGGACACAGGAACATGTGAAAGAAAAAAGACTTTCTTTACAGCTGACAGAAAAAGTGTCTGGGAGAAAACTGGCCATGGATACTCTCAGAAAATTCAGGCTGGAAGTAAAACAAAGGTGCTGTATGGGACAGACTGGCCTTCAGTCTAGTGGCTTACTCCTTTGTCAGCTTGGTATTGACCTACTCTGGCTGGATGATGTCTTTGCTCTTCAGCTGGGTTTTGCAGCCAAATATCGGAAATTCAGAACAAGGAAGACTGATAGGGATTTACACTACCTAAGCAGTGTACAGTGTGAGTGGCCTCATAACCTGGACAGTCCTGCACATCTTGTGTTTCAGTGACAGATAAGGGGACTCAGCCTCACAGGTGACTGAATGATCTGCTGATACCAGAGAAATCAGTCACATCTGAGTGATCTCACCACAGTATTGCATGTACCTTCTTACTGAGATCTTGATGACATCACCCAAATATGGATTGAGAAGAATTAAAACTCCCTTTAACATTGATTGCCTTTTTTTTTTTTTTTAAGTTTTTTCTTCTTCTTTTACTAAAAAAGAAAAACCAGCCAACCAACCAAAAAAACCACAGGAATGAAATGTTATCTACATGACTAGAATGTACCCTAATGCATCCAGAATTCAGGGAGATGACAGTGGTCTATTTCTTGTGTTTCTCGGCTCTCAAGAGTTTGGTGTCCATGGTCTGAAGTTAGAGATTTTTCCACTGGATTCAGAATGAGTGATAAAACAGAGCCTTAGTGCCAATATCCACAGCATTATACTAAAGAAACTGCAAACTCATCTTGTTGCATTAACAAGTGATGACAGCTTGTTGAAAATAAATATAAAACAAACAAAACAACAGAAAGTAACCATATAGAAGCATGCCATAAAGCTAAAAACCTTCTTTTAAAGAGATACTTTTAGGTATTGGTACCTTCTGAAATCAGGTGTTTTTTATAATCCCTATTTTGCTGGTGCATGAAGCTGAAGTTTCTCTTTGGGTAGTGTATCCTAGCATCTCTTACAATAACATGATTTTTCTGTGTGATGTGGGTTTTATTTCAGAAACTTGGTCTTGATTGTCTTTCAGGAAGTTCAAAGCTTGTTACAACTCCAAGATTATGTCAGCTGGTTTGCAGTTCCAGGAGCCAGTGTGTACTTTCTAAATAGGTCTGCATGTGCAATGAGATAAAGATAGATTTGGAAGTACAGTGTAGCCAGACAATCTTATCCAAATACATTGAGGAGGGTGCTGAAAAGAAACATTAAATACGTCATGTAAGAGTGTTTCTGCTGTATTATTTTTGGAAGGCCATAGCAATTGATTGGATTTTTTTGGTGAGTGTCATGTGTATTATTGCAGTGCTGCATTTTACTAAACCTGGAGTACTGGTGAATAGGTGAAAATAAATTTTACTCAAGATACATCATAGTTAGGACTGAGTTAGTCCCATAAGCTTTAAACTCAGCGTTAAGTTACTGTCGTGGTTCAAGCCCAGCCAGCAACCAAGGACGGTTATGGAGATTTAAAAGAAACCAACCAACCAATGTCTTTGTCAAGACTTTTTGTTCTGTGCTGCTGTTGTGTCTTTTTTGACAGATCCTTTTGGAGTGGAATATATCCTCCTCATTTTCACTGCATTTCACCTGAGTCATAAAGGGATGGGATTTCTCCTCAGTTCCATGTTCTGGCTGAATTTGTCCAGCACCTTCGGTGTAATTCACTGTTTTCCTCTTATGATCCTAACCCAGTTTGAAGGATTTGCGATGGTAAATGGCAGGCTTAAGCACAACATTACCTCCTCTGCCTCCATGTCTCACCTGTATGGGGCTGCCCACGATCCTGACTGAGCAATTTCTGAGTGTTTCCTGTGAACTTGTTTGCCTGCACTCTTCAAGAAATAGCTTTGGACCTAGGAGAGAAAATAGGCTGGAAATATACGTATATGTAAGGTTGTAGGTGGCTCAGTGAGTTCCAAGGTACAAGTTGTTTCTTGAGTACAGTGCTTTTCTTCTTCCACAGGTCTGCATTGTTTCACTCTAATGTTTCCTGGTTGTGAATTTTTGCTTAGTGGTTTTGACTTGGTTCAAGGCAAACCCAGCTGCCAAAAACGTGACTAAATATGAGTCATGAAAATTTTAGTTACTTTAATGGGTAACTGAAGAGAAGATAAATGTGGCTTTTGCATGCAATACTGAGAAATCCAGACACTTTATTGTTGAGTGCTAAGGAGTGACTGTATATTTCTGTTTAGGTTCCCTGAACTAGGGCTGTTTGACAGTACCTTTCCCTAAGTATTCCCTTTTGTCAGTGTCTAGCCCTTAGGCCTTAAACCAACAGTAGCCAGGACTTCTCTTGAGACTTACTCTGTTGAAAGATTGGCTTATAAAACAGTTTTTCTTCCTCCTTACTTATTAATTCTTCAGCCTAAATTTACTCTTCTATAATCCTTGTAGTTACAGACTAAAGAAACTGTGTTTTGAGGGATCTTTTGCCCTCAGATGATCATGCTTTCTTTCCTTCCCCCGCCCTTTCCTTTTTTTTTCCTTTTGGTGAACTTCACTCATACCACTGAAGTTAAAAGTTCCTGTCCCAGTTGCAATATTGCAGTGTGGTGGAATTTGCTTAAATATTCCAAAATAAATAGAAATGGGTGAAAGATAGATGAAAATGTCTACAACAGATGAGGGTTAATATAAATCTTACTGTTATTTTGAAGATGCTTTGGCTATAATTTTGAGATCTTCTGTTCCTTGTAGAGAATGAGAAAGCAATACGTGAAATGCCATGGCTGAGCATCGACTAATTAAATAATTGGTAGAATTATAGTAGTTTTCCTGTTTTCTGTTAATTTAACCAGTGCTGTTGGGAATGTGAGAAAGAAACCCAGCTTTTTTAATTAATCGTTATGATTTGGCTCACAACAACAAAAAGTGGAAATAAATTGCTCTAAAAGCTACTGCTTGTAAAGCGGAAAGCAATTTTTCTGTTGGAATTAGGAGATGCCAAGGTATTTGACAGAATGGTCAAACGTGCACAGGAGCCACCAGTCAGTCAGAATTACCGATGAATGCCCAGGCAGGGGTCAGGTTTTCTAAAGCAACAGGCAAAGAGCTCAATCACAGACAAGTACCAAAGCCACTAGTGGTTAGGCCTATTTATAAAGCCAGAGGCATGCGATCCCACCTGCATGCCAACTTTAGAACGAAGGGCTGTGCTGCATATTCTGGGAAATCAGATTAAATTCCTGGTGTGACCCAGTGCAGGATGGTAATAGACCATCTGGATACTGTCTGTCACCAGGACACTGTGTGCCCAAAGTGTCAAGGAGCTAGAGGAAGTCGAAGGTGAGGGTGAGGTTTTGCAAGCAGGCAGTGGAAGCTGCTGCTGATAACCCTTTTGTTCTGAAAGCCAGACATGAAGTTATCAGCGAGCCAATGGCATTTCTGCATCAAGCCAACTGTTACTAGGAATGCTTGGGGTTTACAAGTATGCTCTCTGTAATGGGGGGATGAACCATTTCCAGGAATCTGCTGGCTGTTTTTATCAAAAAGACCCCTTGTTACTACAAGGACACAAATGCTTCCAGTGCTCTTGAACTTTCCTCCCTCACCCTGATAGATTATGTGGCTTTGACCTTTTGCATTAAAGGTTAGGTATTACAGAGCCTTTAGCTTGGGGAAGCACGCTGTTCTGTAGTAAATGTAAGTAGGGGTTGCGGTATGTCAGGGTGCATCAACTGCCTTGAACTCAGTGTGTGAGAAGGCTGAATGTTTATGGGTGAAGATAAGGGGTAAGGCCAACCCAGCTGATATCCTAGTAGGAGTCTGTTATAGACCACCTAGCCAGGATGAAGCTACAGCCGAAGTGTTCTTCAAACAACTGGGAGAAGTTTCACGATTGCTTGCGCTTGTTCTCATGGGGGACTTCAACCTACCAGGTGTCTACTGGAAGCACAACACAGCAGAGAAGAGACAATCCAGGAGATTCTTGAAGGGTGTGAAAGATAAGTTAGTTTACTTAGTGAGCCAACTTAGTTTGGTTAATGAGCTAACGAGAGGAGGTGCCTGGCTAGATTTGCTGTTTGCAAACAGAGGAGGACTGGTGGGTGATATGATCGTTGGAGGCCATCTTGGGCAAAGCAATCACAAAATGATTGAATTTCCAATCCCTGGAGAAGTCAGGAAGAAGGTCAGCAAAACACCCACCTTAGAGTTCTGGAGGGCTGACTTAGGCCTGTTTAGGACACTGGTTGGAAGAATTCCTTGGGAAACATTACTGAAGGACGATGTGATCCAGGAAGGCTGGACACTATTCAAGAACAAAATCCTTAAGGCGCAGAAGCAGGTTGTCCCTATGTGCCAAAAATCAAACCAGCAGGGAGGAAGACCAGCCTCAGGACAAGAAACTGACCCCCACCTCAGTACAGCCTCCTTTCAGGTAGTTGTAGAGAGCAATAAGGTCTCCCTGAGCCTTCTCTTCTCCAGACTAAACAGCCTCAGTCCCCTCAACCCCACTCATCCTGTGGGGATTTGAACATCCATATCATCTAGTTTATGCTGTACGTCAGAGTGCAGTCCCATGAAACCATTGCATTTCTCATGAAACCATACTAACAGAAGACAGCTCTACCTGGAAGCTGTTATACCCACATAGTATGAGGCAGCTCCACACGGGGATACAACCTAGGTCCCCCACCACCACTACCAAAATAATCCCAACACAAACCCCACCAAACTAAACAAACTGCAGGTGCAGCAAATTAATGTACCTGTGCTAATGCTAATGAGACCTGTTCATGAGCAACACTGCGGAGCTTAGGTACAGCGTTGCTGTGATGCAGCCAGGCCATGTCCCTTTGTGAAATGGGCTACGCTGCCAGCTTTCCATCAGTGAGCTTTGTAGGTGCCATTGGTTGTAGTTTGTATTAAACATAGTCAAAAGTCCTAGAAAATATACCTGATAGCTCAGTACCTCTGCAGAAACCTTGAGATGTGCCTCTTTCTGTGTCTTGAAAAGTGATGGAATGGTAAAATGCAAATGGATTTATCATCCTAATTCATGAACAATGCCCTTCGCTGTACCAAAAACCCACGGTATAGTATGGTTAATAATATCAACACTAAACCTCCTTGGCTCAATAGCTGAATCCTCTTTCACTTCTGCAAATATCTAAGACTAAATACATTCATTTACTTGTTACAAGGGTAGCTGGGAAAGCTTGACCTGGGAAGCCATGCAGTTTAAAAAGATGGAAAATATCCTTTTTCTTCCCCTCTGTATGCTTTTATCCTCTCTATCCTTTCTCCTTTTTTCATCTGCATATTTAAGAAATTGTATTTGTTAGACTCAATCTGTGTATGAATTACACCAGGCATAACCTTAAGCATTCCCTTAGTTTGTGGAGCAAGTGCTGCCCTCTCCTTCTCCTCCTCCCTCCCTTTTCCCTGGATGTGAATCTGATCCATGATCCATCTGGAAGCAGAGCCAGATGGTCCTCACACACAGTGTACAGTACAAGTCCTCCCAGTCTGGGATGGGAATTGGCACTGAAGCAAATTTGAGTTCAAAAGTTTAACCACCCTATAGTAATTTACACATCTACAAATAAACTGAGCTTTTCCTTGCTCTGTGCATTATATGAAATGGCCTTTCATGTTGGGACTGCTCATGAGGAGGATATAGGGTTCTCATGGTCTACATGGAATTTAGCAATAACACCACCATAAAATTATGGATTTATCTTGTTTTTAAAGCCGACAGAGGCTGGGAAGCTTTGAGTTGCTTTCTGTCTTCATGAAAATGAATCTTCAGGTTTTTTATGCTTCATGAAATTCCCATGAAATGTAACACCTCAGGTTGTGCAGGCCCTGCATAAAATGAGGAACTGAACCATGAAAAATGCACATCCTTAACTACTAAGCAAAGAATAAGTACTTGGGAAGTAGTCCCAGGGGCCTTTAAAGCCATTGTGGATGTTGTATGATTTAACTACTCAAACTTCATGAAGTAGCCTTAAAAACAGTGTACTGATTCCAACTGGTAGAAGCATTTTACAGAGTTTTTCTGCCTTTTTGTAGTAATCTTTTAGCCTGAAAGCATCCAAAAACTAATTCATTAGAGGAGAAAATTTGTATAAAATAAAGATAGTCATAAGCCAGCACAGACATGAATACTTGCACAAAGTATGCAGCTGCTGGTGATTTTATTATTAATTACTTGTTTTGAATATATGCACATAAAATACTGTAAAATGTGGTTGGAAAATAGCTTGATTATTCCCATTTCAAGAACAGTTGCTTCCACAGCTGTTTGTGATGGTGATTGTTATGGTGCTACACTGAGTACTTTTTCCTGATACAGAAACAGGGAAAATTAAAGACTTTAAAAGGGGGGGGGGGAGTAGGGGCAAATGTGTAGGATAATTCGAAAGTACTGATGGTTACTTCCTGAAGGTGATTATTGTGTGACATAAGGACGTGTCAAAAAAGAGCTGCTTCAAATGTCCTCAGGGTTAATTTCTATACCCAGATACATATGAATTATTTTAAGTTACATCTTACCCTGTATTTCTTACAAATGTGCATGCATATGCATTTCTGTCAATCATGTTCTTATAGGTGCAATAGAAAACCGGAGCAGTGGACTGTAAACTCTTAAAATGCTTCGTTATCATGAGGCAGTGAGTTGCTTTAAGCCTCTGACTGCTACTGCAGCAGAATGTCAAAACAACGTAGACGATTCAATAATTTAAAAGCTAAGCCATAACACTTGTATGTATTAGTGCGGTATCCATTATTATACCTATCATAAATGCTGTGTTCATACATATGTGTCTAAGAACAACAACATTCGTAGGCTGATGACAGGGAGGGGTAATCTTAAGAGCATACAGGAATATTAAAGTTTCCGTTTGCTGCTGTGGAGGGTTTCTGCTTGTCTGTTCCTCTGCATAGTCCTAAGGAGCACAGGAGTAGCACGTGCCCCTTGGGAAAGATGTAGCTAATCACTGCATGTGTACAGGGGTTGAATGTCAAATGGTGGAACTCCTTTTTGCTGCTTTATAATGAAGTAGAAAAACCAGCTTACTGACTGGCAGTGTGACTTACTGCACTTCTCCTCTCTTCCTCCATCACTTCCCATATGCAGGACTGGTCCCACTGACAGTGGTGTTGGAGTGAAGAGAGGAGAATGTGGGCTGGCATCGTCCTACTGCCTATGTGAATGTGAAGGTTGTCAGTAGATACATGGACAGGGGTTGAGCAGAGGTGCTGTGGAAAAGCAGACGGGTTATTGTGTCTTCCCTCTGCAAGCCAGAGGGAGAAGAGATGTGGTTGGGAGTCCCTGCCTGCTAGTGAGGGGAAGCACAGGTTTATCCCATTTTTTACAGAAAGTGGGGACTATTAAACAGTGAATTTATTAAGTGTAACATGATTTCTTTCTCACCATGTTTCTGGGCAAGAAGGAATTTTTTTCCTATTTTCAGTGTGTGAGGCATTTCCAGCTTTTTCCATTTAAATTCCTGACGCTAAAGCCTGTGCTGTGAAGCTGTGCACAGCTCCAGATCCCTTGCAAGATGGGAGCGCCGGCTTGTTCTAGCTGCTAAAAATACAGTACCTCTGTTGTTTAGGATGGGGTTTTCAGTAATTCATCACTTCATTTGAAGTTTCTTACCAGAGATTTTAGTGAAGAGATTTTACTGATGTAGTTACCATGCAAATTAAGTATTTTTTTTTTAAATTAAATCATTTTTTTCTTTTGCCTCTTTTAATTTATTGGCAGAAAGAAAACACAAATATTTCTCCCCTCTTCCAACCCTGTAAGTACTTTGGTTCCCCCTCACACCCTTCTGGTGATGATGAAAGTGATAAAAAAAAGAGGGGCTGTTCAGGTGTACGGGGCAGGGAAGACCACAGGCCTATGGACTTAAGACTAAGGCTGGAATGTTTCAGTCCCACAGGCTGGTGTTACCAGAAAGCAATTAGTAAGCTATATTAGTGGTGTGGTATATTAATGCTGAACTTGCTCAGTAGTCTGAAAATCTCTGGATGAAAGACAATATAGAGAGGAGGAGTTCAAGGTTTGTGCTTGAGTGGCTTCATGCTATATCAGGCCTGAAAGGACACATTAAAGGAAGGAAAATGGTATGTCAGCTATTGAGACATCTCCATAAAGAAAGATCTCCTTGCTGCTGGGAAGCCAAGGAGCATGAACATCCCACAGGAGAGATTACTGTTTAAGGGATGATCCTAAGGGTTGCCTTTAATGAAAGGTTGGGATGGACACACTTTCTTTTTCAGTTTAGTATTTTTACTTTTGACATTTCACAGTTCCCTGAAATGGAGACTAAAAATACTGCTGTTTGCTGGAGGAGTGCCATCAGATGCCTTTGCTGTTACAGACGGACTTGAGTCACTGAAGTGCTACTCAGGATTTAGTATATCTATAGTGTGTTTTAAGTGTGTTTATTTAAATGACAGGTGAGCTCTTAAAGACTTCTGCTAATACTGGACAGTATCCTGTCTCCTCCTACTTAATCTCCCTCCTTCTATATGTTATCACCTGCCTAGGTGAATGTTTTGGTATGAATATCCATAGTCATTTTCCTCAAACAATGAATCTAGTCTCTCTCTCCTTGAAGAGGCTGAATTAGCTGTTTTATAGTTTAAAATTATTTATCCTTCAGTGGTTCTCACTGCATCTGGAAGGGTGGGGGGGAGGGAGGATGGAATGAGATGAGGAAGAATGAAACTCCACTGTCAACCTGCTCCTGAACTTGAAGAGTATAAACATCCAGACTACCATTTTCAGTTTTTTGGGAATCCTAGTGATGTGACATGCATATTGCTGCAGCTGATAAACACAGTCAATGCTTGTTAAAACAGGCCAAAGCACCTTACTGTGCTTTGTGGATGTAATGGTTCCCTGAATCATGTAGTAGAAGAGCAAAACTTTCTCTTTGATTTTAGAGACATCTCGGGAAGACTAAGCCTCCTGTATTCGATGTTGATGTTATGTACTGTAAATGTCACATTTCTCTAGATGTCTATAGACAAGTAGGAAATCGAATGCATGGAAGAACATAAGACTAGGAGCCAGCTTTGTAGGGTTTTATAGAAACGATCACCCCTGTGCAATATATACCTTTTAGCCGTGCTGATTCTAAAAGAACAATTTGGGAAGGACATTTGCACCACGAAGAACTGGATCTCCTGTAAGTACATACAGCTGTCCTGGCATGCTTGGAACTGCCAGGCTGGTCAGGACAGGATTCTGCCTGCACCACAGGACTCGGCCAGAAAAGACTCATGCTATGTATTTTAATCTCACTGGAACTGAATGACACCTAACAGCCCTGTGTGTTCAAAGGCTGGACTTAGTTGCCAGTCGTTACTGGCATTCATGGATAACAGAATCGTCCTTTCAAGGTGTTTTAGCCTTATTGCCTTGGTTGAACTAAGACGTGAGTAGGTCTTTGGGAAAGAAAACACGACTCCTGTTCTCTAATCCATACCAACAAAGCCAGCTTTTGGCCAACAGAACTGTAGTGCATGTCCTTACAAACCTGATGTTAACAGCTGTGTAGTTGGATGTGCCACCTAGAGCCAAAGTCATTGATGTGGTGGCCCATGTCAGCCCAGGGGTGGTTGTCCAAGTACCATGGACAGAGGTGGCTCAGCGACAGACTGCGTAAGGCAGTGTTATTGAAGATCCTGTAAGGCTGCCTGGTTGGTGCCAAATCAATTATTATTAATCACATGTAAAATAGATAAACACTCCTAACCTTCTTCTCACAGGCATTCTAGATTCAGTCATCCCATATAATTGTGTTTGGTCCAGGGCTATTCAAGGCCCTTAAAATGCTGTCTGATAGATAAAGGTAACCGTTCCTGCCTGAAACTCGAGAAAGTTCTGCAGGTGTTCATGGAGTCCTCTCCAAGAATGTTTCCCACTTCGCACTGAGAAAACCCTTTTGAATGCCTTTTTATGTCAAATGAGTTTCAGGAAGTCATGGCCTGCACTTTTTATATGATACTTCATTTGACCAGAGTGATGCTGTGATCTTAAACAGCCTTGTCCCCAAGTGGTATTAGAACTTCATGTGAGCTAACCTGTAGCTGAAACATTGACATGCTTCTTCCAGATGTGTAACAGAATGTTTTACTTGGTTACAGCCAGAGTATTCAGCTTGCTGTTTGGCTAAGGTTACCCATAGATGGCTGTTCTTAGAAGTATTCACTTGCAAAAGTTGTAATTAAAAAAAATATTTGGGGTTTGAGGGATTGTTTTGTTGGGGTCTTGGGGTGGGGTTTTTTTGTTGTTTTGGTTTTTTGTTTGCTTTGTTGTGTGTGGGGTCCTGTCCTAAAATATTTCACTAACAGCAGTTGACATCATCTGCTTACTTCAGATAAGACCAGGTACAAGGAAAGAAAATGGTATAATATATTTGGGTCAGGAAAATAATGTTGACGTGAGAGACTGAAGCTTCTTATTCCTATTCTACTATAACGATAGGGAAGTGTACAGTGCTACCAATGCTGAAGGTGATCAAAGAAGAACTTCAAGGTTACTCTCAAGAATTTGTATTTCTTGGTACGTGGTCGGTGTGAATAAGGCAGCAGATGTTCTGGCCTTGATTTATGGATTCTTCCCCTATTCCTCAGTTGTACTGTCAGGGAATAAGAGGAGTGTAATGGCTGCTCTATTCTTTGAGCATGATGTAGTGAAGAGCCATGCACCAAGTCATGGTGGATCCAGGGGGAATGATCCATACTTGAACACAGCTTCAGCACTGTAATCATAGAATCATAGAATAGTTAGGGTTGGAAAGGACCTTAAGATCATCTAGTTCCAACCTCCCTGCCATGAGCAGGGACACCACACACTAAACTATGTCACCCAAGGCTCTGTCCAGCCTGGCCTTGAACACTACCAGATCAGTGCATGAAAAAGTTATTTCTCCCCAAGCTTTTGGAGGGGCATGACAATGATGATGTTGGCCTTTGAATTAAGCATATGTATGAATTAGGGTGAAGGTAAGTTCTTGGGAAACTTATTTATAGCTAGATGAGTGGTTTTCCCTTTGCTCCCATGTCATGTTATTTTGAATTTACTGGAATAATTGAATTTACCGTTTGAATTCTATAAATAAAGTTAGTTTTTGAACTTTCTTGCCTGTGTATCAGTGCATTGCCAGATATTCAGGAGTGCATTGATTCAGCATGTGTTCTCAGCAGCAGGTTTTTTACCTCCAAGACTGAGGGAAAGTGTGGTGAACACCAATGCTCTGAAGTTGTGAAAGAAGCTTAAATTACATTGTGTTATTAGAAATAAAACATACTGCTTTCTTTGCATTTGCAGACTGATTTCTGCGCAACAGAGGTATAATAGTTTTCAGTTTTACTCTGCAGTCAAAAGACCAGGAAGCTTGGAGGAGATTCTCAGCTAATGACATCACTCCAGACCTGAGGTTGTAGTTAAAACAGGAACAGATTCCCGTGGAGTGCAGGAACTGCTTTTTATTAGGGGATGGTACTAGATGGTTCCTTATGAATGCAAATGTCCCTTGAAAAAGCTGCTGCTGTTGCTGCACACAGCCACGATGCGTGTGCATCATGACTGAGCGGGCACAGCTCTGTCTTTAAATGTTGTAAGTCAGGATGGTTCTTACCA
>NW_009919448.1:159184-179615 GCF_000696875.1 Nestor notabilis
TGTTTCAAACTAGGTTAAGACCTGATGGGCTTGACTGCACTTTTGTTTATCGTGCTGTCACAAATAGGAGTTAACTCTTGACATGTGTGTGAAACACACAACTTGGGTCCAGAACTCAAATAATAAAAAATGTAAGAGTCTCTTTCATAGTTGTTTGCTGTCACTTGCTAATGTTCAAGCAAACAAAACCTCAGTAATCCTGAAAATTAAGCTAATATTGAAAATATAATCTTTATTTTTTCATGCATGGTTGTATTGGCATTTACTGGCATTTTAATTTCAAAGGCACCATTATCATTCCCTTGAAACATAAGAGCTTTTTATGTGAACACTCTGAAATCTTTGGAAAAGTTCATTAAAAATATTCATGGTAATGCAGTGCTGTTTTAGTTGAAGAACTCATTTTTCAACACTGTTCTTTCACATTTATTCATAAGTTAAAAAAAGTCTTAAGATTTAAACAGCTGACTGCTGGATTATCCTGCTAGAATGACAAACGCATTACTGTACATCATGAAATGCCAGTAGATGTCTTGCTATATGCTTCATATAAGATACATAGGACTGTGGTTTCTCTAAATACAGTGATTTGGGTGGACATTTCTACTCTTACTTGAAAGAATTTTAGACCTATGTTCTTGCTGCTAATGAAGAAAATTGCATGCTATATTTTTGGACATTATTTCTTTTTTTTTGTATTCTTTTTTTGTATTCTTTTCCCAGGTAAATGCAACTCAAAGAGCTTTTAGTCAAAGAAAATGCAATGCCAATTTTTATCTTCTGCTTGATTCACATCATCTTTACACCACTGTTACTGCCAGCAGATAAGATCCAGCAAACCAAAAATCTAAAGACGGCTTTGCTTTTACACTGTTACCCATGTTAAGCATTCCTTTGCCATCACTTTGCAACAGTATGAACTATTATGTATGCCTGTCAGTGAAAAAATGCTTCTGCTGCCTCTACTATAGCTGGAAGAAGTTAAGGAAAGCATTGCTTTCCTGTTCAAAAAAAAACCCTCCAGAGCAAAATGCCAGTCCCTCCCTGCCCTCCTGCAGTATTGCTGTTTGTTCCCATATCCCACAGCATCCACTCCATTGGTCTGGAATGTGGAGCTGGTCTGAGTTAAGTCAGCTGGTTGCCTAGTTTTGGTACGTCAGTTGGACTTCTTTGAGTTCTTGATCCAGTTATTCATGGGCATATATAAACAGCTGTGAGAGCACAAAGGGAAGCAGCTCCCTCAAGCAGGAGAGGGCCATCATCTTGCAGTGATGGTTGTGTCTTTTTCAAACTATGGGTGAAATTCTTGTTCCAGTGACTGGACTGAAATAACTTTGTTTTCTTACTTTTACTGTCCTGGGGGCTGATCTTAAGCAAAGCAATTTTGACTCCAACTGTTTCAATTTGACCACCTGTCAAATCTTGTGTTGTTATATTTACTGTTTTTAAATATGTGGAGGTTTGGGGTTTTTTTCTAAGTTTGTGGGCAAAATTATATATTCACAATGTTTTCTTGAACATGCATGAAGAAGACTTCAGGACTGAGTTGGAGAGAGCTGGGAACTGACCTGGAAAGCCCTATTTGCTATTGCTCCAAAAGAGATGGTGGGGAGCAGCAGATGGTTGCTACTGCTAATCACATTCCCAGTAATAGCTGCCACTCTTTCAGCCTTGCCTCTTCATTTTGTTGCCACAGTCTGAACCAACTGGGCTTTCTTTAGCATAGGGAAGCAACAAGCTGTGGCTGTTTGGCCCCTCTAAATCAAACTCTGCTGCCTTAGGAAAGTGCTCATGCAATGAGGGTATGCACTTTCACTATGTTTCAGGAGTTCTCAGAAGATGACACTGGGTAAAGAAAGTGAAGATAGGAGAATTGCCTAAGTTAATGGTTTTGGGTTGTTTGGTTTTTTTTTTTTTCTTGGAAAAGAAAGGAGTAGAGATGAAGTATTCATGCTATTCAACATTACATACCTAACTTGGCTAAATGAAGTAACTGATTTCCCTAGGGCCATTGTGTGACTGATAGAGACTTCTCAAGAGAGCCCTGCAAAGTCCAGTTTTTTATTCATCTACTTCAGGACACTAGGTACTTATGTGCCTAAAGCCAGCTGATACTTAAAGAGACAAGTGCTGGAAGCAAAGTGTGGAATTTCTCTTAAGCATGCCAGAGAACCTGTAAATGCTTTCAAAATTATGGCACAATGCATAATAGGTAAAGTATTTGTATTAGAGTGTGTCAGAGAGAGAAGATGGGGTGGATATCTACAGAAATTCATATACCTTTTTCTAAGAACTCATATATGAAGCTGGATTAATTTTTTTACAGAAATGTTTCCCTGCATCAGACTAAAATGAAATAGTTCAAAAGTTAGTGTATGTTAGACACAGATTACAATGTCTCAGTTATTTGCCATTTAATTCTCCTGCGTAATTTATTCAGGAGCAGTGGTATTTGAATGCAATCTTATTGGTGAAGATACAGGAAAATTGACACCCTTTCTTTGAATCCAGTTTTACTCAGGTGGTTGAGATGTAAAGAGAATGAAACTCTCTAATGCATTACAGATGTTGGCTGGGAGAGAAGGCAAAATTCCCTTCCCACCATCCTGATTGCCATGCTTAACCAATCCTGTCCCTTCAGACATGTTCCACCTGTGCTCTGTTTGCCTCCTGAGAAACAGAAGTTTAGTTATCTCCTGGGAATTCCTAATTCAGTGAAGGGTCCATTGGTTCCTGCCTTTTTGCAGTGTGGTTTTGTTTTGGAGCCTGATACAAGTAGCACTGTACTGGCTGGAGAGTTGTGGAATATTTCTCCAAGGTTATGTGTTTGACTGGTGTTCTTTGAGTAACAATTCCTGATTTTTAGGTCTCCAAATAAGGTTCTTGCTTTAATAATTTATTTTTTTTTTATTTTTTTTTTTCCCTTACACGAAAGGTGACTTATAAAAATGGCAGCTGGAAAACTTCAGACTTTTCTTTTATGTTGGCTTTCAAAACAAAAGCCCCAGACTGAATTACCTTAAAATGAAAATTGCATTTATTAGTGCTTTATTCTTGTTACCCTCTCTCCTGCCAGGCTGCCTACTTCCAGTGAGACAGGACTCCTGCTTTCCAGCACTGAGTGCTAATAAGTCACGTAGACTGCAGCGAGCAACTGTCACTTGATATCTCATGTTGGGAGATTAACAACAGATTCAAGTGGCGTGTGGAGTACTTAAGTGAAAATCAGCCTTAATTAACTAGATTGTCTCTTTCATTAGTAAAAACAACAAGTAGAAGAGGACTGGTCTTTGCAAAGCTGTTTTCTGAAATTAATGTAAATTGGAATATTTCATTATGGTCTTGACCTCAAAAAACACCGGGGCACCCTTACCAGGCCTCTGAAGGTGTGACAGTGCCTTTCTTTTGTCAGTGCTGTCAGTGAAATTTATTTGCATGTACTTTGGTGTGGTTTCTTGTAATGTCAGCCTCTTCTGGTGTTCTAGTTAATTTCTGTCCTTAATCAATGAAGCTTCTGTCTCATGGAAGGGAAGAGGTAATTTAGGACCCTGGCTGTGACCTCCAATGGACGAACCTGCTTCCTTGATAAGTGTGAAGGATGGGGGAGGAGAAGTGGCCATAAGCTAATAACTGCTGGAAATTGTCCAAAGGAAAGGCCTGTCCCTCCTTAGTAGGAAGTCTGTTTTCTGCTACACTAACAAACTGCAATAATTAAGGTAAACTGGGTTGTCTGTATAGCTCTGCTACTATAATTCTCTCTCCTGAAAATAAAACTTGTTGAAGATACTTCAATTTATTAGGAAGCAGCAGACTGGTATTGTTTACACTTTTGATGTTGCCTTTATGGGTTTTTTTAATCGCTATTCTGTAAGTCATTCAGAAAAAGTCAGGAACAGAGACACGATGTGTATTACTTCAGTTTTCTGCTCACTTTAATTTCTGTAATGATTAATGCATTAATCAGATGCTTATTTTAGCCAGTAGAACCAAACATGGTCCTAAACTGATATAATCTTCTATAAAGTCTCTCTGTATGTGTGTACCTATTACTAGCAGCAGTACTCAGATTTCCAGTATCTCTCTTGTTCTTTGGCTTTCCTGCTCTTCAGTTATGCATATCATACCTTCTGCTTCTTCAGAGATCATTGAAAACTGAGGTCTTCCTGCTTACCAAAGAGAGTTGTGTGGTAAAATGTATCATATAGGCCTCTTTAAAGTAAGAAATCACAGGTGTTCTTCACGTTTTTATATTCCTTTGTTTGGCTTCAGAAACTTCCTGTGGCAGTTCCTCTGATGTTTACTTTCTAAGAGCGGCAGTATTAGTTGTGGCTTTGATTGGATTGACATCTTGCTTTTCAAAATTCAGGCTATAAAGATGTCTTGTATTGAAATGCTGAAAACGAAAGCATGAGAACAATTGTTCCTTCACTAAATATTGTTAAATTGCCATAAACAGTGATAAAAAAGTTAACTTTGAACTTCACTGAAGTGGGAAGAAAAGAAGAGGAAAATACTTCTAGATTGCTAGAGAAAGGCTAGGTTTAGAAGTCAAATTTTCTTGAGCTTTCTGGGATCTCCCTCTTTATTTGCAGTTTAACTTTTCTGTGTAATTTATGCAATCCTATTACTGAAATGATATTCTAGTAGGAATCAGTGATGGAAATGGTGCGAAACATAAACTTTTCTCTCCACATACATCATTGTCTTGGACCCTAAACAAGGTAATGTCATCAGTTGTTTGTAGCATGCATTTTGTTATATAGAATTCTGAAACCACTGTTAAGGTCTGGATTTTGAAAACATGATTTGAAAGATCTTGTACAAATGAACAGCAATCCTTTTTTGAGCTTATACACACATGAAAGTATTTCCCATGAAGTGGCCTTGGTTTTTTTATGGTACTGTGAGACTTGAATTTTGTGACAGTCAACTATGTAAAGGTAGATACATATAGTTAGATATCTTTATCTTCAGATAAGCATCTTATACATGATGTATATTTATAAGCAAAAGTATGTTCACAAAGATACCCAAACCCAAATATGTGTTACGGCAAGATACACGGAGAAAAAAAACCTGAAAATATTACTGGACTGTAGAAGAGACATGAAAGAAGTAATTTACACTTCAGTAATGCATTTAATCCACATTTAGAGATATCCTTATCTTCTAGCTTTATGAAATTTATTTTCTTAATCATAATCGTAGGTGCTAATGTAAGTGGGTTTGGAAAACTGAAAGGAAAATATTATCCTATTTGGAAGCCACAATTCTTTGCATAGGTCTCAACTGGCCTTGCTAGAGTCTTTGTGACTGGTTGCAAAAGGAAACACGTAATAGAAAAGCTGCAAGAGGAAAGGCCATCACATGGAAAATAAAGTATAGCTAGCTTTTGAGTTCTTCATTCTATAAACTCTATATTCTTCATGTAAATTAGATGAGAAATATGTAAGGTGTATGCAGCTTGTTAAAGTTGGCAGTTTAGATTAAGAAAAAATGGATGAAAGAAGATAGAGGAGGTAAATGCAGCAATATCTGATTTCAGCTTTATAAGTTTTTGAGGGCTCTGAGGGCAGGCAAGCTCGATATGACCTTGGAAATTCACCTGTTACTCTGGTACCTCGCTATGTCTGTGTTTTGCATTTTACTCTCCAGCTTTATGAAATGTCATGTAATTAAATGCTCAAAGAAGTGAAAGGTGATCGTCGAATCAAGTGAGTTAAAGCGTGCCTTTTTTGTTTTTCTCTTTTTCTTGAATTTCATTTTTTAGCAGTCAGAGAGTAGAAAGACATGGAGGATGTGCATTTAAGAGTAAGGATTTTTAAGGAGACGGTAAACACACCTTAGGTTGAACAGTTAGCTCTACAGGTGCTGTTTCCATGAAGCAGGCACTTTTCATGGAGCATGTGAAGTGCATGGAAAGGTTTTGCTTGTTTTGTTAGTTGAATCATTTCCTTAAAACATGTTCCTAAAGCCCTTTGACTAATGAGAAAAATATAAAGTGTTTCTTTTGGCAACAGATTAATAAAGTATCATGGTGGATATCATCCTGAAAAACGAAGACATACCCAGTGTTCACGAAAATCCCATCTCCCACCTTGTGAAAATTCCTGTTCAAAGAACGAGTGAAAACTCTTCCTTGTTTTTCCTTCTACAAGGTGAGGGAAGGAAGGGAGGAAAGTAAAGTGAAAGGGCAGAATGCATGTGGTCAACCCCAAATTAATTGCTTTGCTAATGCTACCATTCCTCTGAGTGACCTTCCCAAGGTGTTACCATGTTTACATTTAAAGCTGGACCAGCTGCCTGAAATAGATTGCATGGTGGTAAATGGCATTCCCTCCCTCTGACCCCGCTCAGGAATTCAGGAAGGGAATAAGGGAATTAAATGGGTCTTTCTCGGAGACGGCTGCAGCAGCGGTGTGGGGTACATTGTTGCTGTAGGGTTCTTTGTGGGTTTGGGGGCTTCTTTCCATTCCTGTTTCATTTAATAAACACGTTGGAAGGAGGAAGATGCATTCTACTGAGGAAAGATGTGCTCCCTACTAGCCCATCCTGCTGGAAAGCAGCAATAAGAAGAATTGGAAGGGTTTATGGGGATAGGGCTGTATAGTCTCAAGAGTTTGTCTAGAGATTTATGTAGTATGGATAAACATTCTGGCTCTGAGCCTTCCTATATGTTAAACTTGAAATGAGACTAAGGAAGGTGGGAAAGAACAGACTTCATTTTTTTAATGCTTGTATGAGCAATGTTGATTCTTTCACCACTTCATATTTTATTTTATTTTGTAAGGTCCCTTGAATTGGGATGTATTATAGGCAACTGATTTACTTAACCAAGTTAGAAGGTCTCTCACAAGTTGATATGCAAAAATGGAGCTCTTGGAGGTTCACACAGAGCAGTACTTTGGAGTCTGAACACTTTATTGGGAAGATGTTAAACTACTTAGTAACATTTAGTATGCAGTGGTTGTGAAATAATTTTTTACAGTTTTAAATCAGCTTTGGTACTGCAGTGTTGATTTTGTAAAGCTCTTAGATTATTTTACACAGTAGCAAGAAGCTGTCCTTATTTAACTGATAACTACTATTTACATTTATTTTTTCTGATATTTGACTGCAAAATGTGAATGACTGACTTTCAAGCTATTCTATTGCTTTTGCACTTTGTGCTAACAAATTTATATGGTTCAAGCAGTGAATCAAAATGAGCATATTTTAGTTCCACTTTATTTTCTGCACCAATAAAGCAACTCAGGTATTTAATTTTTAGCTTTTCCATTATCTCTACTGTATGAAAAGTGAAAGACTACTCCTCTGCCTTGAGCAATTAGAAGGGATGGGATTAATGAGAACTAATTCCCAGTTACAACTATGAAACAAAATTAACAGCCCTAGACATAATTGTGATCATTTTGTGACGAGCAAGAGTGCTTTCAGCTGAAGACAGTATACAACTGCTTCATGGTTTAGTTTAATGTGGGCATAAATAGTTGATCCCATTTGGACAACCTTTCATTTTGCAAGCAGAAGTTTTTCTGTATGACAATGATGATCAAAGCGTTAGCACTTCTGCTGCTTGCAGCATTCTCCCAGGTGAAGGGATACCAGCCCCAAAGCAAGGTGAGATGTTTGTTGAACAGATGCTTGGAGCTAAAGATGCAGTTCTAGGACATATGGGAGGCTGTAGGAATAGTAGCCTGGAGGAACCATGCCTTGGGGCAGATCAGAGGTCTGTTGTCTCTCTGCATCTCAATCCTTCCTCACTTGCCAGAGTTTGGTGTGAAGAGCAGCACAGTGCTCATCATCCTCTAAGAGTTCAGTAGAGTGAAGCAAAAGTTCTGGATTTCACTGACATTTTATCAGTGCTGCTACTGAGGAAACAAGGATAAAGAGAGGAGTTGTCCCAAAGCCAGAATAGATTGGAGGATGACCAAGCTGTGCATGATGGATGGTGGGTGGTGTTTTGTGGAAAGCAGGAAGTAGCTCAGGGATATCAAAGCTCTTTGATCTGCAAAATACCTCTAAATGTATCAACCTGAATTATTGTCCACCTAAAATAACTGTTGCTTCTTCACACAACTATGGTTGCAATGGTGGCCTGAACTTTCATGTCTGGTGAGCCAGTTTCTGACAATGTGGCTTTTATTATAAACCAGAGATGGTTTGTAGATTTGTTTGGTTTTTTTGCTTTAGGGTGTGTAAATAGTTAATAAGAGAAGTATGTATTGAGTTGAATTAAATGGTAAAAAACAGTGTGGCAGATTAGCAGCTTCATACCACTTGGGAAAATCAGCTTTTCCAGATACTGGAAATAAGACTGCCAGTCCTCAAAGTTAAGGGTGAAAAAAGGATGGTTATGTTGTTCATTTTAAGGTTCCTGACATGGGGGGAACCAGTATTAGTATACAAATCTACTTGCTAGGCAAGTAATTTCAACTTCACTTAGAGGAAAGCACCATTATGTTCCCCGTTCATATGTGTTCATTGTTTACTGGGGGGCTAATCTGAGACCTTACTGCACAGACCTGAACCTAAATTTGGTTGCCAGTCTCCTGTGGATATTTGAATTACTACTATATCAAAAGGTAATCTGAAAAATCAGATTATCACATATCTCAGATGTGACGTCCAGAGGTAGTGGAAGCTCTGACTTCTGTTCAGAACAGAATTGTTTCTTTATCTCATCGGTGTGCTATGCAGAAAATGTATTCAGATCTGTGAAGCATTCACTATATTGATGAACATCATAGAAAACCCTGCAGGAAATTAAATACTCCGTCTTCACAGGAGGTTTGCACTAAAAAATTCCTAGGACCACACACTGAGAAAGTGCTTTTTAGACAGCATTTGCTTTGAATGAGGTAGTACTCCAAAGCTCAGGAATAATGTCTCTTGAAATTTATTTTCATGTAGTTAAGCTTTTGCATATAGTACACTGAATGAAGTTTTCTACAGAAATTTTAATTATGTCATTTCTTAAATTTCAAGAGCTTGAATTTTGTATGTTTAATGTTCTTTTAACTTCCAAGTACCCAGAAACTGTTAATTACCCATGGTGGATTTGTCTTCATCATGGACTAACTATGCTATACGTGCATAGTCTTCTACAGCAGTTATGCACAGATGGTTTGGGTTCAGTCCACATCACATACTGACAGAGTGTTGTGCAGAAGTGTCTGTGATGCAGGACTGGTTTGGGTCTGGAAGTAATTTAGCTGCTTACATGCAGAGCCCGAGGTTATTGCTTGTAGAGCAGACCTCAGCAACCTTACTCTGAAGTGTCTAACATGAGGAGCTCTTAAACTCCCCTGTCTCCAATTTGCCTCTGCACCATCTTCTTCAGTGTTGTTGTTATCCCAGGATCCCACTCCTATGTAATTCCTGCTAATGAGGTGCAGACCCATAATAGAGTCAGAGAAACATGCTCGCATTCATACTGAGGATTACCAATAATTGTGTGGTCACCAAATTATATAAATATCAACAAAAAGGAATAAAATCGCCCCCAAATGCTTTTGGAAATTTAATGTGATTGTTCAACTGTGCTTCTCACTTGCATAGTTACTGGTAAATAAGAAGTGTAGACCATCAAACTTGAGTAAGTCCACCGCCTTCATCTTCATGTTCAGCCAGTACATGATTGTCTTTCTCTGCTACCACACAGGTAACAAGTATTCACCAATGACAGATCTTATGTTTTTAGCTCAAATGAAGGTTATTCCTCCAAATATTTTTCTTTTGTTCTGAAAAAAATTTGGCATTATTTTTATGATAAGAAACTAAAGTGAAAAGCAGTGATTCTGCAAAGTCTCTTTCTGTCAATCAGAAATTAGGATTCAATACATTTTCATAAATGTATCTTTGAGAATTTTGAGAAGGTGGAAAAGGTATTGGTGTGCATTCTGCTTATCTAGTCATCTATCTAAATTCAGCCAGAGGAGAAGAGTTTAAGCATGACACTGCTGAAGATGATTTTGCTGTTTCTCTGTAAGTATTGCTGTAATAAGGTGGGATTTGGTATCAAAGGAGTTCTTGCTGTCACTGTGCTGAAGGAAAAAAAAAAAAAGAATAGAGGGATTAGGAGAGAATTACAGTTAATTTGGTAGGAATCCTTGCTCATTATCAGAGATGAATGAGCAGAGACACACAACAGCATTTTTGGTCAATATTTTGGAAGAGTGAGCTCTGTACTTCAAGGGATTTGTAATGATTTCTCTTCCCTGCACCTTTTTCTCATGGGAAGTTCACTTCAAATGGGAGATATGAACTTGTGACTTGAACACTTTCTTTACTGTGAGATTTCAAAGGGGACTATATGATCCTAAATTTCACATAGCAGTAGACATACTTGAAACAAAAAATAAAAAGCACATTTAATGACGTGTTGTATCTGTTTGCTTTCTAGTGCTGACTTTGGCTTTGTTTAGCCAGTACTTAAAGAATAGAGTCTTTCATTAATTTGCCCTAACAAGCATAAATTCAAGAGATGAAAGTGAATTCTTTAATGGCATGCACATTACTGCAGGGTGGAGCCTATACGAAATGTTCGAGACAAGCTAGGCATGCTGAAGAGCAATAAATATCTGAAAAGTCTATCAGGAATTCAGTTTCAGCATCCATCACTGTGTAATCACGATGAAGAAAATTTGGAGGATATACTTGCTGGTTTTTTTAAGGTCGCTCAGTGAATAAATGTGACAGATGAATTTTATTTTATTTTTTTAATAAAATCATTTGATGTTGGGATGCATCCCTCAATACACAAAGACACAGAGATCTTTCTTCAATCAGGAAGGCTGTTTGGTTTGAATCTTTTGTAGCCAGCACTATACAGTGAGGAGGGAAAACCTTACTTCCAGTCTTGTCTTTGCTTTGAACAGACACACTTCCTTCTCCCGCTTCACTGAAGAACTATTTTAATTAAGTTGCTGAACTTAAAGCATACTGAATTCTTACTTATCCTACTGGTTCCTGCTTTTGAGTCAGTCATTCCTGAGCAGGGGTGGAAGCTTTTATTATGCTATTCATCCACAATTTTGGATGGTTTAGAATATAGTTGGGAAAAATTTTACTTTCTCTGCTTCTCTACAGTGCCCTTTAAATCATTTGGTTTCAAGATGACAAAGAAGTATTGTTTATATTGAAAAGCATAATTTTAAAGACCAAAGCTTCTTACTTTTTTTGCCACTACTTTTTTTTGCAAACACTACTAAACTGTCCCAGAATGACCTTAATGCTTCCGTGCTGTCTGTTCACTTGTTGCATTCCTGTCTGTTGAGATGAAGAAAGCCAATGCATCCCTTAATAGGAACTTTCAGACTTGTCTAAAATCCTGTATCATTGTCACTTTAGCAACAAGTATTGAGAAATGTTAGAAATGGTACCTACTTGGAGTGTTTTGTACTGCTGCTTGGAGTAATGTTTCTTCTATTGTGAAACTTTTTCACACGTGTTCCCTTATTTTGGGAGAAGAGGGAACAGCATTTGGAATACATAGCCAGGTGAAGGAGCTACATAAGAATTAAAGACCAGCTTAATATAAAAAGAATATAGCTGGAGAAATTTACATGTATTTTTTGTTCTCAATGCAGCTTTTCCATGATATTCCCCAAGCTCACCTTATGCTACTAGCAAGAATAAACAGTGTTTGAATTTTACTGAAAAATCAATGGCTATCTAAGTATCACTTTTGGCATCACACTTTGTTTCCTGCAAAACCCTCCATGGGAAATGATGTGAAACACTGGTTTTGGTGACTGTCATTCATCTCTCTTTTCTTTCTTTTTTGTTCTTCAGAAATATAGTGTGTATCATTTTTAGAAGTGATGGTTATTGTGCATAATATATGACTTTTGGAGACTGGCTTTTGGCTTTTGAGTAGCAGAAGTAACTTTACATGCCCACAGAAATCATTTTGACTCTGAGCTTCCCTGCCAAAGTCAAGTTGAAGTATGTTTTTCTACCTTACCAACAGCAATGCTGTTATTTCAGGATGCTAAACTGGGCCTGCATTTACCTGCCCAGTGTAGCACCTTGGAGAATGAAGCTGTGCTTAAAAATAAGGAACTGCAATCTTGGAAAATATTTGCACTTATGACAGCAATAACTTGTTGTTTCTTCTTTTTGCTTCCCAAGAATCTTCCTTTTTGTTTAGGAAAAATGTAAATATTAGGAAACGTGGTTGCTTTTTGTTTTTTGTTGTTCTCCCCCGCCCCCACCCCACACCCCCGACGACACACACTTTTTTTTTTTTTTTTTCCCCCCCCCCCCCCCCCCCAAGAAAAACAGGAAATTAAAAAAAAAAAACCCAACAGTCAGAATCTATCATTTGTTCATTTCAAAACTGACAGTTTCATCCTGGAATATTTACTGTTGTACTAACAAGAAATACTGTTGATGACTAACAATGCTCAGTATTTGAGCAGTTCTACTCTGCTCTACTTTTTCTGCTCTAGTGTTAGTCCATTTGTTAAACAGCCCAGCTGTGTTGCCCCTGATTCTCTTCACTTTCCACACAGGGCAGGAACCCAAGACAATGTGCTTTTTTTCATAATTGCCACAAAAGTGCCTGACTGCAGTCAGCGAAGGTTGGCATACAATAGAAAAAAAAGTTTGTTTTGCGTGTTCCGTCACAGTTTTCTCTGCTCCAGGTGCAAAGGCTTCTTGAGAAATGTGGAATTCTCCTCCGAAAATCCTTTAAACCCCTAGAAATTCTTAAGAAAAATATGTAACTTCATACACGTACTGAAATAACATTATTCAGCGTTACAGCCTATATTAATTCACTCAAGAAGCAGGAGCCTTAATTCAGCTCTATATGCATACATTATAACATACCATCTTAATTCAGGGCTACCGCACATTCTCTTTTTCCACTGGAATTTTGCTTCATGAAGCACTGAGAGTGAACGGTCATTTTTAAAAATCATTTAGTTAACTTTTTTTTTTTTGTCTTTTTCCTTCTCCTGTCTTGCTTTCTTCCTTAATTCTTTCTTTCCTTATTTTTCATACTTCCATGCTTTTAGTCAGCTTGCAAAATAGTGGTCTAAAGCAGGAGTAGACTTGCTCATTTATTAATAAGGTATTTTAATTACCTGTTTTTAATGGGGAAAGGTTTTTACCTTCTCCTATATAAGCTTTCCCCAGCTTATTGGTACATTGGTAAGTGTTATTAATCTTGCAAAAAGCATGCTGTAATATAATGCATTTAAAATGTGGGGGCTACAACATAAAATAATGATTAAAACAATTATGAGTAATTGTGCAAAGCTCTTATAATGCATCTGTGTAAGCCAGATTTCAGTTCATATAAAAAGGCAGTCAGCAGGCAAACTCCTGGCAGAGTCAAATGTGAGTCTATTCTTTCTTTGCACGCAAGTAAATTGTAAGAAATATCACAAAAGAAATACTGGAGGTGGAGCAATTCTGTTGTGCTCCTTTGGCTTTGGTGGGGCTTGAGCCCTGCCACAGGTGTTGCACGGTATGTATAAGGCATCAGCTTTTGCTGGAACACTTCTGCTGATTAAAGCGTTAGGCCCTTTGGCCTTTCTGTATGCTGTTTTTTAAAGAGAGAAACACTGAAGGGGAATGGTGGCAGAGGAAACCTAAAGAAGCGAAAACTAAAGAGTTTTCTGTGATCATAGACTTGCTATGCGTTGGCCATTCCTTCAGGAAGGGCTGCATTTCTCTTTGCTTGAACCTTGGTCACACTAAGAGCCATTGGGAAATAAGCTTTAGGGAGAGAAGGTGTGTGGGTGAGAGAGGTTGAAATGGTAACTAGAGCCCTTCTAGTTAAGGAGCCTCAGAACAGGGAGATAGGAAGGCACTGACAACGTTAAGTATCTTTCCCTGAAAAAGAGCATGGGAGGAAACTCACTGCCTCCCTCTCCCTGCAAAACTACAGTGGCAACCTGCTTTCAACGTGAATAATTAGGCTTGTAAATGTTCTGTGGTGCCCACGCCTGCTTTGCTGCTGAGGTGTTATTAACAATCAGCTTCTGAGGAACAAAAATGTTTACCTGTGTTCTTTGTGGATGACTCCTGGGTACCTGCAACACAATGACTGTAAATGTCATCGAGGCTTCAAAACTTTGATGAGTTTTCCCAGACTCTTAGTTGATTGAAGATCTGCTCTGAGTCTGGAGCTGGCAGCCTGTTTCCCTTCATTTCCATGTAGTAACCAGCAATGAAAGAGTGATCATCAGAACTGAAGTTGTTGGTAAAGACAAACAATTAGTTAGTACAGAATAATAATAACAACACAGAACTAAAGGTCTCTTCATTGTTCCAGGAATGTCAGAGTTGTAAATCTTCTCCAGTATTTCCTGAGGGCTTTTGTGGACGGTGGAAACTATTGCTAGGCTGTGCCTTTTAAGTACCCAGTGTTAAGTATGGAGTTTTAATGGACTGATTAAAATAATAAGTGTCCAAATACACATGTGCTGTCTATTTAGAATTAAAATAACAGCAAAGACACATTTTAGCTGCCAAGTAAAGAAAGGATTTTTGTTTCTTGGTGAGCTTGACCTTGATTTTTAAATGAGATGTTCTTTTAAGGGCAAGTTACAGCATGTCACTTTTGTTCCCACTCAGTTATAACCACAGCCAGCAATGTACATTGCAGGGCCTGAGTGTGCTGCAGAAAGCTGTATTGATTGCATGGGAGAGTGGCGCGTCCAGCCTTCCTGGTTTGTTTGGCTTTGCCCAGGGTTGACATCTGGATGGCAGCTTCCCTTGAGCCTGTAATCCAGGGAAAATTCTGATTGCTGCTTCTGTCACCCATTTTCAGCATTAAAAAACAGCTGAGTTTTATTGTATCTTTGCATGTTTCACGAAAATGAAGATTAAGTTTGATCTAGAAACACTTTGTTTCTGCAAAAGATCTGAACCTTGAATAATACTTTAGATCTAGAAGTAGCATACAGAAGTTTCCGAATACTTAAGAGCTGTTAAAGTACTACGTAAGATTAAAAGCTAGACTTCAAATAGTGCCAGCTAGCATAAGAACTTCCGATTTATATTAGCAATGTACAGAACTGCCTTTGCAGTTTTAGTTCATAACATTAGTTCTGTGATGTGGTTTTCTATGAGAATGTTCAGTTCTTTGGTAATACAGTTAATGCATGGTTAATATGGAAGTTCTGAAAATTAATTTCTTAGCATGTTTCAACCATGATGTGTGTGATAATGGAAAGAACAAATGAACAGAGGGCAAAAAAGACAGGATCAAGAAAAGAGTTGGGATTTAAAGAAGCTTCGGTAAGAAACAAAATATTCATGCATTTGTGGCCAGGAATAAGATGTTTTTATCTTCCTAGGTGGCATTACAGATAACTTCAACAGGAGTAAAGAAATGGGAATAGGTGTATAAACAGCAGTTTTTCACTGAAGCTAAAACCAACCCATACAAATAGTAACAGAGGAAACAAACAAAACCCCAAACCTAAAAATTTTAGCTGGTTCTAGCCCTGTAGAATGACTGTGAGTCATAGGGTTTGGCACAGTGCTGCTCTCTAAGATCCATTATTCAGAGGCAGTGGAAAGGCCAGCTTAGTGATTTTAGCTGATGTCACCTCTTAAAAAGAAGGAACTCTGCTGCAATTTTGTTACTTTTCAAGTAGCTGGAGGGTACAAAAGTGGTTTTTAGTAAAGATTTCTCATCAGGGAAAAGAGTATACAATATCCTCGGATGTAACGGAGATGATAAGCTCTTCCCTGAGGGCACGTGTGCAAGCACTGTCTCTGTGTATGTGCTACAGGCAAAAGTAGAAGCTCCCAACACTGAGTGTATCAGGGCTCAGCTGAGCTGGCAGTTTTGTGTTCTGGGCAGTCCTTCTTGGTAGTGACTGAGCTCTTGCCTCTATCTAGTGAGGAAACACAGAGAAAGAAGTTAAACATAGTTTTCTTTTCTTCAGAAATATCACCTAGTGCTTTGTAACAGAAAACTAGGTAACTATTATCTCCCTCCTGGGATCTCTCACTAGACGGTTACTGAAATATTCTTCAATGGGACATTTACTTTGATGGAGTTACACCTTTTCAGTGCTGGGGATAGTGTAAATAAGTTGGTAATCTGTTTTCAGATGGAATGAAGGCAATCACTCAGACCTGGTTGGAGCTAGATGATCTTAAGGTCCTTTTCAACCCTAACTATTCTATGATTCTCTGATCAGATTTTAACTAGCAATGAAAAAGCTGGCTTTTAGCAGCTGGTTCTTCCATATTAGTTTCATCACAGTTCTGTCTGCCATTCTCACATACCTGTTGTCATATATAGCATGTCACATTCACCATGGGTGCTGTTTATGAAGTGCCTGATGAACTTGGGCCAGAAGCTATCCTGGGAGCTGAAACTTGTGGTAACAGAGTATGGCTTTGTCCTGCTTCACCCTGCACATAGGAACTGTAAGGAAATAGTGTTTCTGCTCATTCAGTGCTGTTGTTTTCTCTGAGTTAGTCTCGTGGTAATATGCAAAGCAGATAGAGCAGGTTGGAGAAGCAGGTGTGTGGGCAAGGAGCAGTTTTGAAACTTTCTACATCCTAGATGAGAAAAATAGACTTTTGCATAAAGTGATGTTCATCGTGATGATGTTTTGTGTGAGAGTTTTTCCCCTTTCGTCCTGTTAACTTTATATAGGAAAGATCCCAGGAGAGTATCAGTGCCACTACTGGCAAGTTTGAGAGGCTTTCTTAAGCTTCTTATTTTCCAGAGATCTATGAAATTCCTAGCTGGTCCGTCCTTTTCTAGCCTAAGCCTTTCCTAAGAAATCCAGCAATTTTCCACTTGAAAATAGCTATGGGTAAAGTCACACACTACTTTCATATAAGATCAAGGGTTTGACAAGGATAGTGGGAACAAAGAAATTCCAAATTGTCTGCTCCATATTTAACCCCACCCCCCACCCCCCTGTTGCACAACAGCAAGCTTTCCTAATGCGAGTAGGTTGTTGATATACTTTCAAAAAGAATTCCAGTTAGCTGAGAGATGGGATTACGTGGATTAAATAGCCTCCTCATTTTTCAGTGAAAAGAGGGGGGAAAAAAGTTTGGTTGAACAGGCACGTACAAATGCAACCTTAAATGATTTTGGACTATATTGGCCTTCCAAATGATCTCAGATCGCCTTGCAAAGTAGCGTGCCCTGTCTTGGCAAGGCCCTGTGTGTTGGGCATGCATGCATGCCAACTCGCACATGAAGGGCAGTGAGCAGGTGGAGTTTGCACTGTAGCCACAGCCAGTTCAGCAGAGTATGACCATGGGCTGGGAGGTAGGCTGTCAGTTGGGTAGAACAGTTGTAAAGAGTATAAGATGGTGCAGAGTGTTCTGTGGCCAATCTGTCTCCATTTAGTGCAGAACTGGTGTGTTCTACTTGGCCAGACCCAAGCCCTGGGAGAGCCTGAGAACCTCCAGTGCACTAGCCTGCTCCTACACAAGCAGCTTTGGTGGCCTTTTCCATTTTGCCGCTGTGTTTTTTGGTTACTAGGTATTACCTTTTCTTCCTCAACAGAGACACTTGACATGGTATGAAAACCAACATCTTCTTGCTTTTGTGTCTCCTCGTGCACTTGTTTTACTGAGAATTTTTAAAGCATTGGCTTTGTGCAAAGTACATGCAGATCCTCCCTAACTTACTCTTCCTCATAATGAAAGCTGACTTCTCAACACTGCTTATCATGTCTTCCTTGCATTTTTATGACCCCTGAAGACAGGAAATAGCAACAAGAAGCTCAACGCTAAGGTCTCTCAGCAGCTAATAACTTGACGTATGGCAGATAATTACTGGACTCATGACTTGGATGTGGACAGCAGGACTCCACAGCAAACCTATCTTCATCTGGTCATTTTGTGGCATCCATTGTAATTCTTTGTCCTGTGAATCTTGTTGGCCACTTGTTCAAGTATCAGCAGTAGTGGGGTTTTTTATGCGTTTCTAATTTTTCACCTTTATCCAGAAGACTCATCCTGCTTCTGGAAAGGTAGAGACACTGCCATATTTATTTTTTTTTTTTAATTATAATAAAAAAGGGGAAGGGGAGGGAGAAGGAAGGGGCAAGGTTAGTGGCAGCAGATGAAAATTGTCAGGAATCCGTAAAAATCAAGGTGGGGGGGAGGAGGGAAAGGGCACATCTAAGAGGCTGAAGACTAATGCATCCTGGATCTCATGTGTCCAGTCTAACTGGTCTGAAGTATAAGTAGTGGAGTAATTTTGTATTGTGTGCATGTTTTCCCTTTTAAAGCAGACTTCTTGCTGTCTTTTAGTTCTGTATTAATTTGGAAATCATGCACCAAGAGTAAAATTTGTTTCACATTTGTTTCAAAGTAAAATTAAATCCCTTCACCACCAACCAAAAATTTGCAAGAGAAAAAAGAAAGGGGGGGGGAGGAGGTTGGTGACCTTGTCATCATGACTGGATCTCATTCTGATCAAGGGCCAAATCTTTTTATCATTGAAAGGAAGTAGAAACAAGAATTAAAACTTTCTCTCATTACCCCTGGGATAACAGTGTTCTCCTCTTTCCTCTACCTGACAGGAAATGCTTCAAAGCAGCTATTAATTCAGGCAGTGTAATTCTTATCTCTCTTTACTGGCTGGCTTACATCTTTTAATTTACTTAAACACTTGGGCCTGTGTCCCTGCCACCTGATTTTATTCACCTGAGACACATGTCTTTGGAGGGTGGTAAGTCATTGCTTCCTGTAGAGCAGCAATGTGGCCTGCCTAAGATAGGCATTATCTCCTTGCCATAGCCGTCTTGTTATTTTTTTCTCCGTCTCCATTGACCGTGTAGAGTGAATTTATTTCTAGCCTGGTGTAATAGATTAGATAAGAATATAAGTACCTAAAATTAGTACCTAGGGTTTTTTTAGCTGTAAATCAACCAACTAAAGCAAAGGTAAAAGGAGGAGAGTGTAAAAATGAGTTAGCTGCTTAGCTCAGGGCTTGCCTAACATTCAGGTCTTTGAAAAATCTGCCCTCAAGGAAAATGATGCAGCACTGTGAACAACCTATGCGAAAGTTAGCAAACATTTGGAATGTGTTTGGAAGATTAATAACATCGTCATTTTCCTCACCCTGTGGGTTTTTTCCTTTTTTTTCCCTTCCCCATAAAGCAGTGTACTAGGGGCTCATCAGGTTGTGCATTAGATAATTGAGTTGTTATGCCAATAGGCTGTGCTGAAAGGTGTTACATCAGTGGTTTCTTCTTCATCCCACTGTGCTTTGATCTCAGGCTATAAAGCAGAAGATCTAACAGTGGAAACTTTTGAAGATGATAGATGAATTTTGCTAATCCACTTTTCATAATCCTGACGAAAAATGTCTGTCCTTATCAGTCAGAAAAGATTTAATAGCTGTTGTCTCTAGAAAGTCTCATATTATAAGAATTATAAGTTCTGATATTATAAGAATTGCAAACTGTGGAACTACTGCTAGGAAATATTTTAATAGCATGTTTTGAAATGTATGTGCTTTAGAACAAATGAATAATGATGCTTCTTTGTTAATCAGGCTTTGTTTGTTGTATTTTCTTCCTAAAACTCATTTGCAAGAGAGCACTGTGCAATGGTGAATATTGCTGTCCTTATTGGTGTTAATTGCCCTGCTTTAATTCCATATTATTGATATTCACTGAAACAGTCAACTTAATCCAAATATACTAATTCTAAATATTATATGGTCCTGAAACAAATAACAAAAAACTCTTGGTTCGCAAGGTGTAAAGCACTGTAGCTGATGGAAGCGTTGCAGCAATAAGCAATGTGTAGAATACTGTTTGCAGATTCGGGGGTAATAAAATGTGGCATCTTCTAGGAAAGAGCACGTGCCTGCACTTGTCCCTGGATGAAATTCACACTTATATCATCCAGATGAAGTCAGTAAAGTTACTGCAGTTGCCCAGGATTTCATCCAGCACAATCTTGCCCAGTGTATGTTTCTTTAGTTGAGCTCCCCACGTCTCTGGAAAACCTGGCTTATAGAAAATTGCCAGCAATGCTTAGGATTATAAAAAGTATTCACCAGGTCTGATTTGTATTTTGTCTCTTTTCTTTACAATAGCCTTGGGACAGATAATGCTCTATGTTGATGGCATGAACGGAGTAATAAATCATAATGAAACCATCCAGTGGCTGTACACACTTATTGGGTCAAAGGTAAGACACTCTCCAAAATTCTTGGTTTGTATTATTTTTGTGTCCTTTAAATACATTTTATTTGTATTACATATGCATTTAGGGTATAAACAGACTGCCTTTAGATTCTAAATGAGTACATTACACTCTTCATGGAAACCAGGGCACACTGAGCTGTTATTTCTTTTCTACTGATTTTATACTCTTTAGTGCCACTGGCACGTACTCTGCTTTTAAAAGCAAAGATACCAGAGATGCCCTCATTACATTATGGAATTGAGGCGCCCTCAGCAAGTTTGCT
>NW_009919449.1:0-29164 GCF_000696875.1 Nestor notabilis
GGCGTTTTGTGGCCTCTTAAAAAGCAAATAAACCCCCAGGTTTTCTTCAAGGTTTTTCCAGGATGGGGAAAGTATTTGCGAGACAGTGACCGACCTGCTTGTTACCTCTCAAAAGAGGGAGAAATGGTGAGTTCACCTGCCTGGGGTCCCTCGTCAGTACCAGTGGTGAGGAGGCAGAGGAACTACCTGTCGCCGCAGATTTCCCTGCATGCTTTTTTGTCTGCCTCTCCCTGCCGTTTCCTCTGTCTCTGTTCCTTTCGTGATAGCTTTTCACGTTTTACATGTATGTGTTTGTGAGTGACTGTTCATCCTGACGTCAATCCTTCTGTGTATCTCTCGTAACATTACATGTAAATAGTCCATCTGTGTGTCAGTAGCCTGTAGAAACTTCCACCGATCTGAAGAGTTATGTTCTGTGTCTGTCCTGGCTTTGAAAAGCTGACTCTTTCTTTCTGTGGGCATCTGTTTGTCTCTCCTTTTGTGAAAAGGCAGGCACTTGATGCTCTTAGGGAAACCATGTACACACATTCCAGCATCCTCTATAGCTTTTCCTGCACTTAAAGGCAATCACCGGATCAACGTTTCTACATTGAAAGCATCACAGCAGGGGTGATCATGCAGTGAAGGTGCTCCATTTTGATCTCACCTATACTTTAAGTATCTTTTACAAGTGGAACGTAGCATAGTCAGGATACCTGGACTGTAGTTCACACACCAAGCATTTGTACAGCATTATCTCTATATTAACTGGGAAATAATGAACAAGAGAGCTAGAGCTTGGGCAAGGTCTTGAACCAGATTGGATTTAATGCACATTCCCATTGGCCTGACCTGCCAGTCACAGCAAGGCCACAGACCTGTGGAATGCCTTTTCCTCTGTATCTTTCAATGGATGCTGTGAGACACTTGGACAGTGCGATCAGCAGTATCACTATTCTTGTCACCTTGTGGGACAGCCTGGCTTGAAAGTCTGGTGACTGAGGACATGACTTGCCAGCATGTGGAATTTTTCAGCAGACAGAATAAACCTTTTTCTCCTCCCATTTCCATCCTGGTTATGTCTGCCTTGATTTAAGGAATTTTTACAGAAATTATGGGTAGGAGCAGTTCCTATGGGGAGCAAACATTCTCACACATCAAGCAAATTTCAAGCCAACCTTCACTGCTGCTGTCTGTCACTTAGCTTCTCTCTCCTTCAAGATTTCGTTAATAACGAAGTATCAAAAGAGTGTGTGAAAGAAATGGAAGAAACTCAACAATAAATTCTCCAGGGAAATATTATTGTCATACACTTAGATGCTTCCTCTTGGAACTATTGTTTCTGCAACACACCTACATGATTATTTTTAACAGTTGCGTCATTTCAAATGTTGCTTATTCCCTCTGTTTCTCTATGTGCCTGTCTCAGTTCTTTGCCCATTCTCCCTTGCAAGGTATCCAAATATGTAGAAAAAAATAGCATTTTTTTCATTCATTGGTAGGAAATGAGTATTGTTCAAATGCTCATTGATTTAGAAACATTCTTTGGGCAGCCATTAGGAAAACGAAGGTTGTGAAACCTTAAAAGACCCAAATATGGGTACCCTCTGCTAAGTGTTAAGTATATAAAACGTAAATATGTATTTACCTAAGAATACATAAGGTAGGTAGCTTCCCAGTTTGAAATGAGCACCTGTTCTGTGATGTTAACATATGTTTCCCTGAGAGTTAGGAGTGGGAAAGAGAAGCCTGGAAAACAGCCACACTGAATTGTGCCTGATGGCTTCTGAAGCTGTTTAATGACCAATAGAGATGAGACTTTACTCAATAAATCTGTCTCTGTTTTGACTGTAAGATGGAAAAATTTTGCAGTGCCAAAAAGCTGAAAGGCACTTTTTTTTTTCACTATTCAACATTTTATTTTTCTCCTCATGTTCATTTGAGACAGAAAATGAGTTTTGTAGAGGTGCAATGCATTTCATAAATTAGTTCCCATCAGAGATATTGTTGATTCCTGGACAACAAACTGGGCATGTTTTGACATCCCATTTGTAGAATATGCTTTATTCAGTGAATTGCTCAGGCTTATGGGTCATCCCTTTGATCCTCTCTTGCTTGTGAAAGATGCTAAAAGATTTTAAAGAAGACACAAAGAAGCAATTTCTCGAAATTCCTCCTGGGAAGAGATGGACATCAATGCAGGAGTAGTGTAGCTATATCCCTCCCATGCCTGCAGTGGCCAGCACGAGGTGGTGGGAAGGCAAAGTTTGCTGCTACTGAGTTTTAGAGAAGTGTAAACCTAGGATGAATGTGGCTGCTTGTATTTTTATCCAGAGCTCACCCTCAAGATGCAGCCTGTAGCACAACAACTATGTTCAGGCAATTGCTTAGCTGTCCATCACTTTTTAATGAACTGTACTTTATGAAATATAACATTATTGTTCTCTAATTAGAAGAAATGGCAGACCACTAATGTTACATTTGATTTCTAGAGTTTTGATCTCTCATCAGCATGTCTTGCAGACTTGGCTGCGTATGGTTTATAGAATACTGATTTTAAGCTATGTTGAGCACTTCAGTTGATAATGAAGCCAACTAGAAGCCAAATATTTTGTATTTCTCCTAGTGGCTTCTGAATCCATGTTATTTCCCAGTTGTGCTTTAGAGTTTAGATTATGATTTTAAGATTTAGCTTTTCTACTAATGGAATGTTTAAGGGTTTGGAAGAGGGGAACAGCTTCAGGTCTGTGGTTAGAGGATCTAGACTACAGAATTTCTTAGGAAAACATTCTCAAGACTGTTCAGCATGCTAAAACTGAGCCAAACTTCATGGGGCATCAGAACCAAGACCAGACTCTTGGGCTCAGTCTGGAACCAGGTGATAAGTATACGCAGACTGTAGGTGGTGACTCTGAATCTACAGATGTTTGTTTTCCTTTGCAGTGGGCTTTGCCTGGTGTCAGGAATGCTCCCTTTGATGATATGAGAATTCCACAGACAGTAGGATGTTAAAAAAAATAAGAAACAGTAAGTCCAGAGCCATAATTTCACAGGAAATCTGTACTCAGATTGCAAAAATTTTATGTCCCATACAAGGGAAAAGGAAAAAAATCAGGATTTTCTTTTTACACTAGAACTAAACATGCACTGGAAAATACTATGTGCTTACTTCAATATTCCTGCTATACTGCCTAACAAATTAAGGGTACAGTTTCAAGGCTGGCTTAGGCCAGTCTAGCTGTGTCACCACAGAGAGGGGGCAGGCCCTCCCTCCCACACTGCTGCCCATTCCTTTAACAACTCGCTGAAGAGTTGTTGATGGTGAAGCCAGGATAGCAAGTGCTGGTGCACTACAGGGATGAAGAGGTCAGGACAGTGTTTCAGCAGTAGTCTGATAGTTCTGTTTAAGCTGATTGTAAAACCCCAGGGTGAGTCTCTATCTCAATAAGCACTATGCGAAAATTCTTGCACAGATTTTGAGATGAGCTGTGGTTTTTGCTGGCTTTTGAATTCTGTTCTCTTTTAGTACCTTGCAGTCCTTACTGCCCAGTTTGTTACCTCAGATTATTTGGGACAGTGATAAGTGTTCACTTGCCACCCCAACTAAGAGACTTCATAATGAACTGGGTCTCACTGCAAGTGTTAAGTAAAGCACTTCGTCTGTTCTAAGATCTGCAAACTGGAATCATAATGCTTAGTCTTTGCTTTCCTCCCACTTTATCTTGTTAGGAGATGTGAATGGATGCCTTATTCTGCGAACTTGGTTCATCGTCTGTGTTAATGTAAGCAGGACAAAGTGCCCTTAATTCTGACTAAGTTTTGCAAGTCACCACAATATAAATGTGCTGTGCATTGAGTCTGTTACCACAGAAAAGCAAAATGCTGCCTATTCTTGTGCTGCAGTATTGCATTCACACTCTCACAGTCACTGCTCTGGTTAATCTGCTTTCTGTTTTGCTGGTTGTTTATCATAAATGAGTGCCTCTTAGGAGACTGAGGAATGTTTTTTCCCTTGTGTTTCATTCTCAGATTAGGAGAATAAAAAAAATACATACCAGGTAAACCTATGCTCCCTGTTCCACACTGCGCCTCTTTTCACTGCAGCTAATTTAAGTGCAGCTAAAAGAGAAGCAGTGCTGAAGTGCTAGTGTGCTATGATATTTCAGCTCCATATGTTTAAAATGGCCTTTAGATGTGCTCAGGTTTTCTGCAAAATTCCAGCCTCTGAAACATCTCTTCATCCCTGGCATTTTTCTGTTCTTGTTTTTATAACACTGTTGCCAATTGCTTTGCTTTGTGATCTGTGGTAGAGAGGGATCTGGAGTTCCAGAATGTAATTACCTGAAATCATGTTTTATTTTGCTCACTGTAAGAAGGCTTCTCATTTTTTGATACTAGGTGATGTATTTATCTTTGGGTGTTTTGCTTGCTTTGTTGTTTGCAAACTGTTCTAATGAGCTTATGCACTGTTTCCATGCACTGTATTTTGTCCTTGAAAGATAGGCATTACAAATTTTTGTTGGCTACAGAGAAGGGATAATTTTAAAGAAACATTTTAATGATAGCAAAGAGACAACATTCTGTGTTTAAGCACCAGGACCAATACAGGCAAAATGTATTATCTTGTCTTTATTCTTCTGCAAAGATGGATCTTTTTAGAATTTATTACTGGCAAATGCATAGGAGATTAACCTGTTCTCTTAATGGTAATTTATAATGATATTATAATCTGCTCTGTGTAATGCTCTCTTACCCAGAGGAAATGAAAACAGCTCTAGTATGAAAAAACCCTATTGCTGCAGGTGACATCTAGTTGCCCTCACTGATATTACACAGCCATTAATGGAAGTGTTTGCTATTTCCCTCTGCAGGAGTCCCTCCTGAAGACTTTGTATGTGTGGGCTAGACAATTAGCTTTTGGAAATACGTCATAGCCAAGGACAGAGGGATAGTGCTTAGATTTTCAGTGAGCTCAGGCAAGGCCCCTCAAGGTAGTATTTAGTGCTATGACATCAATGGTGTGAAGGTGGTGGTATATGTCAGTTCATCCAACCCTTTTGTTTTTTTGGACTAAAACTGATCTTAGTGGGAGGCACTCAAAGAGACAAGCATGTTTCGGAAATCCTCCATGGAGCAGTCTCTTCCTCACCACAGCTTAGTGGTAAAGTTCTTGCTACAGCCAGGAATAATAAAACAGCAGGGTGCTGATGGGTGAATGAAAACAACATCTGATTGCCACTTTCTATGTTAAAGCCACCCCTCTTGGCTTGATGTGCCTTCTGGAGGGAGGGACATCCATATTCAGCTTGGTCTGGAGCACACCAGTCACTGCGAAGCCAACTTGTTTGCCTTAGCTATATCCCTGGAGAAGGGGTTCTAAACATTCCGTTTCCCAGATGGGAAACAAACACACAAAGCAATTTTTACTTATTTATTTTTAATGAAGGCTTTTGACTTCCTTGAGGTCAGTACACAAAGTCAATGTATTTATGTGTTAGCATGACATGATCCAACCTCAGGTCCCCTTCAGAGCTCTTGGTAGATAACCTCAGCACCCAGAACATCCTCTCCTCCTCCTTCCCCATCCTGTATCTCCTGCTTAGTGAGGGTACCAGCTAGCAGTTTCAGCTAAGGACAACATAAACATCTAAAATGTTGCTTTCCCTTAAGTCCCTGAAAACAATGTGGATGATTACTATTAGCAGAGAAGACAGTATGTACACAGAGACATAGAGTACATGTTGTCATGTTGTTATTCCTTTGTAGTTGAGGAAAATGGTTGGAAATGAGTAAACTCTGATGAATGTGCAGATAGCTGAACATGCAGAAAAGTGGTAACACATTTACCATGCAGCCTCCAGTGTAGTTAGCTTTTTATCTGATTTGCTACTGTTGATGCTACTGTTGGGCCTGTGCTCTGGTGGGGAAAAGAGGAGGATCCAAAGGCTCTTGGATCTTTTCTAACATGTACGAAAAAATAGAGCCTAGAGTGGCTCAGGAACAAGCATTGTCTCCATCTGGAATAAATTCTCATTAGAATAATTGTTTGTTTTCTCTTTTCCACCCAAATGATAGTGCAAATTAACGGAACCTGTTAAATGTCTTATTAACTATAGCCTGTGTTTATCTTCTCCAGAAGCTCCACCCTGGAAATCACCAGACCTGCTGGAAGAACAGCAGCTATCCCTGCGTCAGGCAACAAGTGATCTTCCGTATGTTTGCTGAACAGGAAAGGATTAAACTTAGGATAAAGCCTACTGCTGAGAGACCTGAATTACTTCTACATCTGTCTGAATTACTTCTACAGGACTTGGGTATTTCCATTTCTCTAACTTTCAATCTCATATCTCTGATTTTCTAGATAAAAATAAACATGTTCTGTCAATTTTGGTAACTACTGAACTTGCTGATGGCTTGAAAGGGATAAAATTTGACTGTGTCAGCTATGAAGGTATGTCAGTATTGCTCAGTTTTAAGCCCACAAGAAGTCTTATCACCATTCATAAGAGAAGCAGGCATGCGTGCTCAAGCTATTGCTTAAGCAACATTTTGTGGATAAAATGTTTTGCAATTCAATCTGCTACTGAACAGGCAGGACAGGCTAAATGAAATAAAGTTAAAATTAGAAGTGATGGAAGGATACTGGATCTTAGACATGCGCATACCTTGTAAATTTAGGGTAAGTTAAATAGCTGCAGAGCTTAGTAAAAGAAAAAGGAAAAAAAACGTAATTTCCAAATGTTTCTGGGGAATATTGAAACAAGACTTCATTTTTAGTTTGGGCTTGTTCCATGGTATTGTGCTGTCCAAAAGTAGTTTTGTGTCTACTGACAAAATGCTTGCTACTGCAGATCACAGAAACAGAAATCATGTTAATGGTCAGGAAGACAATTCAGTACAGCCAGTTAATGAAAGAGCTTGATTTGTACAGAAAATTATGTGGAGCAGATACACACATACATAGAAAGCAAGATTAATTTAGAGACCTTTGTCATTAAAGCAGATTTTTGTATGGTTTTGTGTGGGATTTAAGGGGGATTAAATGTTTGACATCACTTTGCCTGCACAGACGATGTTGAAGAGGTTACTGAGTGAGTGATGGAGAATTCAAATATGCGCCTATGCTGAAAGAGTGGAAGCAATGGATCAGACTGCAGCCTGGCCAAACAAATTGCTCTTCCTTCTGTATTTCTAAAAGCAAGGTGCTTCTGGTTTGGCAGCAGATCCGCGGGGATGTAGAGATGAAGGAATATTTATGATTTGCCAAGATAATGAGGGGAAGAACTCGCTGAGGACATCAGAACTGGGATGCTTCTGTCTTCCATCTTCAGTGATGCCTTGCTTCATGTGCATCCTTTTTCTGCTATGCTATTTTTGCTGTTTTTAAACAGTAAAAGCACTAAAAATAAAAAGTCAGCAAGGTGGACTGGCTGATCAGGTGCATTTGTCTTTTGGAAGAGATGGTCCTGGTCATGAAACTTCTGCTCCTCACCTGCCTCTGGCCAACAGTAGTGCTACACAGTTCTCAAAGTCAGCATCACCATCTTCATCATCGACAACAGTTCTCATTCTTAAGAAAGCATAACAGGTAAGCAATATACTCTCTCTGTCTATGTTCATCTGATAAACTTCATGCTGTCAGCAACCTTTCAATGCACCCTTTTTGTTCACTGTCCTGTTTTGCTAGTTTCTGGATTTATAGTATGTTTGATAGCATGTTCCCAAAACAGAAACAGTGAACTATTAATTAATTTTGCACAACCAGATGTATTTCATATTGTGATTTCATGAAAGCTTCATATACATGCAGTTATGTACACACTCACATACAGCTCATTTAACTTGTGTGATACCAGGCTACTATTGTGATACCAGACTGCTATCGTGATGTATCAAGGGTACTTGCCCTTTCACTCCCATTGCAAGAAGCAGAAATGCCTTCCAAAGTTCTATGCCAATGTAATAAAGTCACTTCCATTACCAAAGCAGCAAAGTAGCTACACTGTCAAGATCTAGAAGACATTTTTATGGCACTACATGAGGTAAATTATACTTTATTTGTAGTGATGACACAGTGCGTTCCCTTTATGGAATATACTTATGCTTTTAGATGTTGAAGATTGTCTCTGTTCTTAGTTTTTCCAATCAAGTAGCTGCTTTAAAATGAATAATGATACAAAGGTTTTTACATGTACATTTCTGTGCAAAGTGTTAGTGCTTATTCCCACAAATGCAGTTTCACATCTGCCGTGTGAGGTCTCTGAATGTGCTTCCAGATTAATAGTATGTGAACACACCAATGACTGCCAGTGATAATCCAAGCAAAATCTCTGTTATTTGGGAGAGAGGAGAAATTGTAGTAAGTAGCTTCATTTAAGGAAGGAGAAGGGATGCAACTATTACATTTGTCTATGTCTATGTACTTAACCCCCTATTACAATGAGCAGGGGAGCTGATATTTTATTCATACAATATCAGATGTTGAGAGAAAGTAACATAAGTGTACTCCTCTGATGTGTTTAAGCTGTTTTTCTCACGTCGCATACTTTGTAGCAGGTATACAGCTATTTACCTTCTGTATCACTTCGTATGTGATAATCCAGCAGTGACATATCTGAATCCCTAGATGTCTTGATAAAATCACCTGTAAGCAATGCAAGGCAACAGAACATATCCCAGTGACACAATGGAGGTGCCTGGAGAAGACATACCGCTCAGTACTTCCAGATTTCAGCTCCAGGTCATAGGCTCAAGTTTGGTCTAACCCAAAAGCTCCTGAAAAGAATGACTATTCAGGAGACTGTTTCAAACTCACTGACAGTTTTGGAGGGAGTGCTGGTGAGTGGTTATATGTAATAACAAAACAAAATAAACAGAACTAATCCTAATATCAATGTAAGGTCTTATCTAGTGCTTTGCTAGTCTCAGGAAGCAGTTAAGAATCAAATGGAAACAGAATGGAATATCTTCTTATTGCTATAGTGGTAAGGAGGGGTATTTTAAGCTAGTTGATACACAGGGAAGCAAATGCTACTGTTGTTTGCATTTATCCTATTCTGCAATAGCTGAGAGGAGTTGCTCCATCACTGACATAAAACAATCACAGAGCAGGAGAGAAGCCTGGTAGAAGACAGCATATCTTGTGGTATCCTTTGCTGCACATCCTTTACTGATCTCTTGCCATCGGACAGCAGTAACAATACTAGCACAGTGTCCTCTCTATCTTCGCAGATCTTTACTAATACATACAAATGGATCCAAATGACAATCCTGTGAGACAGGCAGAAAGTGTGTTAACAGAAAGAAAGAATAGGAAAAGGAGGAATGCCAGCTGATGCTGACTGATGTCGCAGTTTTTGTTACACAAGCAATGCTTTGGTCTTCCATTCTTCATTTCCCAGGCCTTAGTGATTTGGAACAAGGAAGAAATCAGTGCCACAGAAGATCCCAAAGCTTAACAGCTGCAAATCAGCTTTTCCATGGAAAGGATCCAAATACGTTTAATTTCTCTTTGTTTGATTCTCTGGTTTTGTTTGAAATGCAGCATTATCTTCCAGTGCATTGTGACAGGGTCTGACTTTTCACCAGCCTCTTTTTCTTTCTGGGGAAAAACCTTTCAGCCAGTGCTAAAGTTATTAGGGACACAGCTGACAGATGGCCTTGGTTAAATGGGTGGCCTTTTAAAAAGAATCCCATGTGAAAATGTTACTTAACCTACAAGTTCCACTGTTTTAATAGAGTAACCCAATTCTCCCTCCAAAGCTATTTGTCTGCATTCTCTTGTAAAGAAGATTTTAAAGCATTAACCAAAAGTACATGAGAAAGCGATTATTCTCATGGTGCATTTCCTACAGCAAAGAACAAAACATTGTCAAAAAATTAGGCTTTTTGATAGTACATGTTGCTGATGTTCCTGAACACTTAGAAATGCATTTTTATGTGTGTGAGAGAGAACTGTACCATTTTGATAATTACATTTCTCTGGCTTTAAGAGTTGATAAATATGTTAAAATGTTTAAGAGATCACACTGCTGTATAACTCCACAGACTCTCCCGGGAATAAGATTTCTGTAACTTCTACCTTTTGGATACCTTTGATTTGGTAGTAAAGAGGTAAAGCGAGATTTCCTTTCCTTAGGTGCATGTATCTGCTGATATATATGCATCTGCTGATGATTTCAGAAAATATTCTTTGCCAAAAGTGGTGTCAAGCAGCGCAACAGGCTTCCCAGGGAAGTGGTCGAGTCACCATTCCTGGAGGTATTTAAAACGTGTAGATGTGGTGCTCAGGGACATGGCTTAGTGGTGGACTCGGCAGTGCCAGGATTACAGTTGGACTCAATGACACTAAAGGTCTTCTTCAACCTAAATGATTCTATGATTTTGTGATTCTGTGTGGGCTTTTCCTCTCTAATGCCACAGCTTGACACCTGCCATACAATGATGTACAGAATCAATGACTGCATTTAGACTCTTAGATTATGGTGTGCTGGCCAAAGCTGAATGATAAGAAGACCAGGGCGCCAGGCCACCAAAATACAATCTATGTCTTTGCAGTGCATCTGTGAAAACAAAAGGTATATCTTGAGTTACCTCAGGAAGCTTTTCTGAGAGCCAGGCTAGTTAGATCTCTCTCTTCTGCTTCTTAATGGAATTAAAATTAATGAAATTAATGGAATTGGTGCCATGGGAAGAATAGTCAAGAAAACATCTGCTGATGATTTTACGATGCTGTAGTGCTGATCAATAGTTAGATATGGGTCTAGGATTTCTTGGGAGTAAACAAACACACACATGGGACTCCGTTTGAATCATCAGTTAAATGACTGTAATACTGCAATGAGGACAATTTAATAGTATAACTCTTAGCCAAGGAGCAACAGCTGGAGCCCAGATGCTGATGTTAAAGGAATATCTGCTGGAGAACACCTCTTAGTCTTGGATGGGGGAAGCAGTCAAGAAGGAGAAACAGTGTGAAGCAGAAGTGTATTATGTTTTGCTACCTTTACATACACAATGTCACCCGTGTCCATGAAATTAATTCCAAGTACCATGAGCATATATGTCTTTCCTGTAAAGGAAAGCCTATCTTCCTTTACAATTAAAAAAAATAAACAAAATATTCTGCCAAAGGAAGGTATTGAAAAAAAGATGTTGCATGTTTGTAATGAAAGTGCTATTTTGACCCCCGCAAGATCTTGCAGCCACTTCTGATAGCAGCTAGAAGTAACTATAGACACTCCACCATTTGTATATAAGGCATCAGCTTGAAGAGGCTGTTCAAGTAAGTGGGCAAAAAAGATGCTTTTCATATAAGCAGCATTACTATTTATTTTGTCCTCATCCAAGAAAACAGAAGAAATATCAAAATCCTGTGACATTTCTTCTCAGTGGCTCATTAAGCAAAAAAAATCCTGCCCTAGTAGCTTATATTTTGCCTCTTGTGACTAGAGGAACCCTTTCTCAGTCACATACTTGCTTTTAGTAAGAAGTTGTAATAAATGCATCATAATTTTAGCCTGCTTCTTCCAGTGAAACCATTAGAGCATCAAACAGGTATTTTCCTTGGCATCTGATGACAAATGACCTAATGCTTCCAAACTGTATTAGCTGTGCCATGGCATGTTGAAACATAATCCATCATTTTCTCTTACAGTGGTTTCCCAAGCAGCAGATTTTGTTGTGTACCTATTGCAGAGAATTGCAGGTGTTCAGATCTACTGCCCATGCTACTCTGATACAGCCTTCCTCTGTGGTGATTTTAATTCTCTAAAGCATGGGGTTTCTTTTTAATATCCACATAATTTTCATACTTAGAAAACTGAAGTCTGCCTTTGAAATGCCTGATGGGTGTTCTGAGTGCCCTGATAATTTGGTTCAGACAACACTTCCAGAGACATTCAAGTGTGCTAAAGTAAATTAATTTGTTCGATGGTTCTGAATAGCCCAGCAGCCACCTCAGCATTCCTGTTACAGCATTTTTATAAGTAATTTCTTGGGCTTCATTATTAAGAAAAAGGGGGAGAAAGGAGAAAAAGAAAGAGTAAATACAGGCACATACCTTATCCTAAAGTATTCCACACCTTGTCTTAAGCAGTGTTTGAACAGATTTCTATCAATCAGAACAGATTCTATCATTCAGTCTAAAGCAATAATTAGAGCTGCTGACATCAAAGTCACAGAGAATCACAGAAGGCATCAAAGAAATTACGTCTAGGGAGAGTCCCTTGCCTGTGGCAAAGCAGCTGTATTTAAGTCATTCCTACAGATACATGTCTAACCTATTCTTAAACAGCCTCAAACCCTGCACAAGAAATACGTTCCCATATTTCACTCTTCTTACCACGAGAAAGGCATTCCTAATGTGTAACGTACATCTCCCTTGTTGCCACTCCTTATCTTACTGGGGAGTGGACATGGAGCAAAGGGCCCTGTCTAAGCTCATGATGTGTTCTGAAGACTGTGTCCTTCCCTCAGTCTTCTTCCTCTAAATTAAACTACACAGGTTCTTACAATCTTCCCATGCCTTTCCTGAAATAGGGGCCCAGAGCTAGGTGTAATTCTGCAGCCAAGGTATGGCTACCTCTGTTATTACTTGGGGCTGGCCACTTAAAGTAAGAAATGCAACAAGGAATGGAAACTTAAGGAGATGCCATAGCATTTTCCTTATAGCAGAACCAAATAATGTAGCAGATTCTTTCTAAAGCCTGTGTCCTCCAGCTGCCAGATGTGACTCTAGATCTTGTCTGTGATTTAACTGAATACTTTTGTGATATGGACATGTACCAGATCCCTCTGTTATCTCTGCCATGGTTTCTGTTTACAGGAAAGACAGAAAAGGTGTCTGCATTGTGATAGGCATCTGCAGCTTGTTTTAAATGCAGGCCCAGTACAGGAGATTTAGAATCATAGATTAGTTAGGGTTGGAAAGGACCTTAAGGTCATCTAGTTCCAACCCCTCTGCCCCCCTGCCATTTCTGTCTGGAGAGCTGGAGTCCATTCTTAGGCATGTGAATTTCCCAGTGGAGTTTGGGATGTTGATCAGCACCTTCTGTGAAGGGAAGAAAGTTAGCAACAGTCACCAGAAAGAAGCACAGAATTCATGGCATCCTGCTTAGAGCACAGGCTCATCTGTGTTGCCTTGGTGCTATGCAGAGGCTCAGTGAGTGACATGGGGAAAAATGCAGAGTCAGGACTCCCAATGCAAAGAAATGCTGCATGTCTGAGCAGCAAATAAGGGGATGAGCTAATGAGTAACTTTGCCAAATCTGAATGATGTTTAAGAAGATCTCAAAAAACAAGCCTCTGGATCCAGGGCCATCAGTTTCTTGGTCCTTCTGAAAAATTAAGGACTCATTTGGGCTCCTAGGAAAAAAGATATAAGCAAAGATATAAATTATAATTGCCTCTGTAATGTGGATAATGATGAGGTGGTTTAAACCACTGGTGTTGAAATAAACTGTTGTTATTTCCAGTCTGAGTTGCAAGTGGCTATGTGAATACTAACATTTTTTCAAACAACAGCTGTAATGTCTTATAGAATGATAGGTACAATCTCTGAGAGGAACAGAAGAAGAGCTAGATGTTCTTCTTGGGACTCCTTATCTATAACTGGTGTTCCCATGGACCTGGTCACATTTCCCTACCTTTTACAATATATCTTCCTTCAACTTTATCAGCACAGTCGTTTCCCTTACCATACCAGATTCAACTGTCCAGTATTGTTGGGTCCCTGCTTCATTTACCGAGCACCCTGAATGTCAGGGAGAGGAAAGAAAAAAAGAAGTTTCATACAATTATTTTTTTTTTTTCTTAAACACAGCAAACGAGAAATTAAAATGAGGAAAATTGACAGCACAAAAGTGCGGCCACTTAAATCTGAGCAGCTCCTTCGCATAGAGGATCATGACTTTGCACTGAGACCTGGATTTGGAGGTAAGCAACACTCGCCTGCACTGTGCCGGTTAATGGTTTATCCTCTCTCTGGAACAAATCTGTTCAGGAGTGTCACTTCAAATTGAATGAGACACTTAATTGCAACTCACTTCTTTTGTTGTACTCCAAGAAATAAGAAGAAATCCAAAAATACCTGAAGGCAAGGGACTTCTTTGTGTTTAGTGTATCTATAGAAGAAACTGTTCAAACTGGTTCCTTTTCAGAACTTATTAAGAAAATATTATTAGAATAAGGCTCTATGAGACAAGTCAATAAGGTACCCCTGTAAAGTGCATAGTCTAGTAGCAATTAACAAATTGCTTAGTCATCACATTTGTTTTGAGAGATTGAAATGAACCATAAATTCCTAAATCTGTTTGCTAGGTACAGAATAAAAAAGTTGCCCACAGGCGTTCTATTTATCACCATGTTGATTCTGTGTTGTTGGGCACTACAATGATTGTTTCTTCATTTAACTAAATGGCATGTGGATAAAGGGAGTATTCAATAGGATGTCCACAGTTTGGGTTCAATTTTGACTCTCCTTCATGAAAGGAAAAATGAGAAAGCCGTCCCACCAATAAACTTTGTCTGAGCCTTTGTGTCACCAGTTCCATGTTCATGATTCATGAAAATAGGTTGAACTGCTCTGGATTATGAAGGTAAAATAAAATATATGAAGACCAATAATCAGCTGTGTAAACAAACATAAATCTGGGAGGCTAACAAATCTACAGAGCTATTCTTGCTGAAATCAGCTGCTGGAACCTGGGGCCTGGCAAACATGCTGGGAGAGAGACCCGGGGTAAGAAGAGCCTCTCTAGATGCATTGGGAGAACGTGAATGGATTTCTTGCAACTCTAGAAATTCTGTCTTTTCAGAGAGCAAAAATCTCACCTGATTTTGAACAACTGTTGAGATCTGTCTAGTCTAGTATCTGTTAGTGTGGACATCTTGTTACCACCTGCTTGGCCACACAAGGAATTTAAATGTTTCAGAGTGTCATCTCAGAAAGGAAGTAGCATTTAGATGAAACTGAACAACACTTTGGGATGTACTTCATCTCTGGGTCGTCCCAGAAGCAATACTTATGATGTACATAAAGCAGCTTCCAGAATACACCCTGTGACCTGGCAGTTTGAATTTTGCCCAGGCAGTGAGGAATTTTTTACGGCCAGCCAATCTGTACCAGGTTTTTTCCCCTTGTTCTTTTATTTTCAGATGACTACTCATAGAGCCAATTGAATTCCTATTGAAGTCAGCTGTAGTTTTTCCACTGACTTCATTGCACAGGCGTCTCAATAATCACACTGCCATGGGTTTGATTTCAGCTGTACTCCTGTCTTTCAGAAATAGCTTTCAGCAGAAGAATGCATCAGCTTTGCTCCCCTCTTATCATCCACATGCCATAGTGGTATGGGAGGCACTTTTTTCAGTCACAGCCAATAATTCACACGCTTCAAAATTCCCAGAACTCTCTTAATATGTGGAATGCTTATGAGTGAATGCCTCAAAGACTCAAATACAGATCCATTAACATTTTTACAGTGCACAGTTTTGAACCTGCTGGAGATCCCTCAATTTGGGGAACTCTAAATTCGGCTTGTTCGACTTTATTTAGCCCCACACATGCAAAGTAAATGAGGCAAACTACAGGACCCAGAGTTTTTAGTATTTGTAACTGAGTAACAAAGGAAAAACAGAGAGAGCATACGCTGCATTTGATTTGTAAACTGATGCAAACAGATGTGTCCCAGCACAGTGATTTGAGTAATTCCACTAGGCATTGAACTAGGAGTACTAATATTTCCTTTGCTCAAACAGCTTTACCAACCATGCTTGTGAACGTTGTAGGAACTATGTTTTGTCCTTCCAAGCACTCTCTGAACTACTTGCAGTCTGAAGATTACGGAACCTCATGATCATTGTCATTGTGTACATGGAAATTCTCACTATGTATATGTACATGTACATATATATGACAACTTTATTTTTCTTTTACATTGTGTCTTAAGGACCTGTCTTTTCCTATGCTAACAGTGCGTTAGTTAAAGAAGTTTTAAAAATTGTTATCTCTGCTTTGTCAACCAGTCTAGTGGATAGTAGCATTAGCAAGTAACAGACATGATGGAAAATAATCTAGTGGACTTTAGCTAGTCAAGAAGTAACAGTCCTTCTAGACAATTTGCATCCTGATCTGCAATTAAGCATAATCTTAATTCCAAATTTTCAGAGGATCAGAAATTCCACGAGCTCACTTGCCTTTATGCTTCCTCCCGCCTCAAGCTTAATTAGTAACATTAAAGTTCATCTGAAGGTAAAAGGGAAGAAAAATGAAAGCAAATAGTTCACAATGAATGTTTAAAAACTCCTGCAATTCTAATAGCTCTTTGCCACCAGGCTGTTTGCTCTTCTGCACCACAGCCCTCCCTGAAAGGTCAGAAATATCTTCTCACTGTGGTGGAGAAGACCCACTCTGATGAAAGTGGAATGGCTTTTTCTCATGTGTTACTGGAAGGAATAGCTATGGTCCAGAACAGGAGGGAAATACTTCGTTAATTTGCAAAACCTTAATAGACTCCTTCTCCTGATCTTCTTTCCTCTTTCATTGCTAATTCTTCCACTCCAGCCCACCCTCATTTCCCACACAAATAAGAAACAAAACAGTAACAAGAAGAAAATACCATTGGCAGTAATTCTCCTGTTTCAGTCATTGCCAGAGGAAAGTAAAGACACGCACACAGCTTCACTTCACTGGGACTTGTTTATATTGCAATTTGGTTTTCTTCTACAGGCTGTTTTTAGAAGAAGGTACTCCTGTAGACCTTAATCCTTCCCTAATCTGTCTCCTAGTGGGAATTCCCTGCAGACCTAGCTTTTTTTCCATCATCCACTATTACAAAGCCAACTGGGAGACGACAGTGGCTGGTTTTTCTAAATTCAACATTTAACTTAAGGAATATCAGGTGCAGTCCACTGTGTGTTCAAAGGCCTGACTATCACAAAAATACTATAGAATTCACTAATCCAGTCATTATTACTGTAGAATAGATCCTATAATGATAAAACGACATCTTTTTTATGTAATATTCCTTATAAAAGGGGTATTACAGAATTTGCCTGCCATACTACCTATTAAAAAAAATTCCATGCTCATCAAGGAATTCTTTTGCTATGTTTAAACCCTTAAAACAAAAGACTGGAAATGGCTTGTGTGAAGATAAACCCATCTGAAAACAATTCTATTTTTTTCTACTGGGGAGTAATTATCTTGAAAATCTGTGGAGCCTCCATTGTGAGAATCACTAATCCCTCTAAAATAATGAATTTGAGCAATGCTCCAGAAGCAACTGAAGCTGCTCAATTTAATAACAAAATCCTCTCTGCCATCTCCAGTTTTGTCAGACTGAGAAATAAAAACCACAGCTTTGCTCTGGTTACTTTTTGTCAAAGTGAATTTCATGTTTCTGCCTGATTGTCAGCCAGAGATGGAAATTCTCAGTGTGCTAGGTAGAAAGCTGTGGTGCAGACACAGGAGCAGGCAAATCACTTCACTGTTCTGGCCTGTTTAGGATCCTTGTTCATGCTTATTGAAATGCTTTTTTTTAAAACCATCTAATTGTAGTAAAACAAACCCAAGTGATGAAGAAATGACAGTTCTCAGCAACCTGTTCCCAATAGTTAATTATTCTTGTTTCTAGTGGAGTTGATTTTTAATCAGAGAAAACTTCAAAGCTCAGAAGGCCTTGTTCAGAGTGAAGCCGATATGTGTCTTATAGGGGTGGTGGTGTTAGTGACAACAGTGTAAAAATGCTTCAGATTAAGAAGGTGAACAGCACACTGAAGTGACCAGGGTTGCATATATGTGTAGTGTTTGATGTCTTTATCATCTACTTAGTTTTGTTGCCAAAGTAGAGTCAGAATAGGAAGGAAATATTCACAGCTGCTATAATAATAATAATAATAATAGGTCAGGGCTGGGGTTAGGGGATGTGGTTTAATAATTGTCTGTGGTGAATGCTAGACTGAATGGTATGTTCTCATTAAGCAGCATGAGTATGGTCTTTGGCCTTTCCCTAGATAGAGAACAGGAATCTCTTTTTAAGGAGTCTATTTCACAGTTCTCACATTTCTACCTAACCAGGAACAAATTTCATTGTAACAGTTCCCTTTTTATTTAATTCACTTTAGAACCATCCACTGTATTTCCCTCTTTTATGCTATTCAGTGTCCCCATTTCTCTCTTTTATGCTATTCAGTGTCCCCACTGAGTTTTTATATATAGTTTTATAATAGTTCCCAACTTAGTACAAGCTCTCCTTTCAAAGAATCAAGTGCCTCTGTGTGTATTTATGTATAACTGGCACTTCAGTTTGTGTGCATGTAACCAACATAATAATAAGCTGCCACTAATTTCTAATTCTGTGATCAATTCCTTTACACTTACCAGATGAGGTGAATTATTGAATGAAACTGTGCCCACACTGGAATAGTGCTTGCTGGGGTAGGAAATTGTCTGTAATTTTTGCAAATCCCAAGGAAGTATTAGGTCTGTCATCATCACACTTGAGCAGCTATCACTAGGAAAAATCTTTTTTTCACTACACATGATATATGGTTTAGAAAACCAGCCATCCTATTCTGTGATATGATTTGTGTGTAGCTCCTTGCCTCTTTGAAGAATGTTGATGGTAGACATTTAACTTTATTTACTTCAGATTTGTCCTTGACTCAGAAACTAGTAAAGCTGTTATTTTGTGTAGGCAGCTGCTCCCTTCTCCTCCCCTTCCACTCACATAATTCTCTATGAATCAAACTAAACCCACTGTTTTTAATATGCTGTTCAAGTAAGTAATGTCCCAAAGTTTTAGCAATAGTAGTTAAGATCAAATGTATACCCAGATACGAGCACTTCCAGTATATCCTACCCTGTGTCTCTGCCGTGGTCCCAGGGTAAGAGTTTGGACACATCTACAGTATAAAGAATTTGAAACTTTGCAGTGGGTAAGGTTCATCTGCCTATTTGCAGTCACTCAAAGCAACCCTGGTAACCAACAGGCATTTCCAAGTCACAAGCCACCTCACCCCAATCTCGAATATGCCTGTTACACTGCATGGACTTGAAAGAGAGCCAAGGGCTGAGGCCAGATTTCTGTCTTCAATGCTGTTTGCATATTACTCAGCTTTCATACTGATCATGCTCCTAGGCTGCAGTGCTGTGCTTCTACAGCTAGCCTGCTCCCTGAGCCACCCTGCCTGGTGAACAGCTAGCTGAAGGTAGCTCTGCAATGTAGGCTTGTCCTGTTTCATCATGCAAACGAGCAGCTTGATAGACAACACCTCATCTTTCTGCAGTGTTTGCATTTACATGATGTGTGAATTCCATTTGTGAATGCTGTTCATATCATACATAAATCTCACAATGGCTTCTACTTAGGCTAAACTCATCTTTAGTTTACAGGATAGTTTAGATTTCAGTGGAATACTCAGAAGATGACTCCACTCAGATTACAACCAGGCATCTTTGTACCAGCACTTAGTCCAGATTGATATTTAGCATAAGTAAACTATTTGTGTGGGGTCATCAAAACAAAGACAAGAAGTGGTCAGAACTGGTTTAGGAGAGCTATAAAAATTTTTATCGTGAAGAAACCTGGCTGAATATATACATACATTGCTACTCTTGTGTGCCAGCCTCTAGGGCAGATGTCTCCTGTTGTCTCTATTCATCAAATAGAGCAGCAGGAAAAAGCAGCAGCATTTTTCTAAGTGCTGTCTTGTGTTATACTAATAAAGTAACTGGCTGAACTTTGCTGTCTGGAGTCCTGAATTTTGTTTTGAGCTTTGGCCAACAGACTGAGCACTAAATTCCTCTCAGAGGGAGACAGGATTTCCGAGCCAGACAGCATGCTCTTGTCAGTGCAGAAACATGCTCCTATGTACCCTGATAACTGAACACATTTTACCTTGCTTTCACAAGCACAATGCATCTTCATCTATTGCGTGCAGAGTCAAACCCTCCATTAAGGAATATAAGTCAAATCAAGAGATTACAGGGACAGATTTTAAAATATCTCAAAAATAGTTCAAGATCTCCACTGGTAAGAACTGGAGGCAGCTGTGTAATCCTCGAGGGCTGCTATTTTAAGGATAATTCCAAAAGGAGACACAGTAAGTGTGGCTGATTATCAGGAGAGTGATATTTCTGGACTATTTTGACTTGACACTGATAAAAGGAAAAGGCAAGAAAAAGACAAGTTTAAAAAGCTGTTGCTATTTCCTGCTGTTCAGACTTCATCGTCCTCATGTTTTGTACTGGACTATTTTAAATGTGCAATTAAGAATATTTTAACTGACTATGTTAAACAAATGTAATTGGAATCCCATGTACAACAAATACTATCAATTTTCAGGCCAAATACAGAATATTCTTGGGGGAGGAGGGGATGAGAGGAGTATACACATGTTTGCACACATCATTCTCCTCTGTAAGGAAGTGATTAGTCAATTGCTTTAGTGGAATTACTTGCTTGCTGAAAATTACACAGGTGAATAACCCATGTAGAACCAGATCCTTCATTCTAGATGTTACACATTTTATATTTTGCTGTAATTTTTTATTTTTTAGTCACTTTATTGTAAAAATGCAAATATGCTTTATAGTTTGTTCATTTGGATCCCATTATGTTACAAACTCACAGCCTTTTCCAGTGACATGAAACAGTGGGGTAGTATGTCAAATAAAGTCACCTAGAGCAGTTTGGCATGTATTGTACTTGATAATAAACTATGTACTCAGTAATACACATTTTTAGTATGTGTACAGCTTTTCCCTTATGAGGTAGAGAGCAAGCAATCCTTTATCATAAATACCCATGCCAAACTTTAAATAATTGAGTAACTAAAGACGATTGGGAGGTGTAAGGACTATTTTGTTTGCAAGTGGGGGAATAAGCACTGGAACTGGTAAGAAAGCTTTGCAATCTTTGTTGTATTTGAAATATTTACTCAGCTTTCCCCTACTACAGTTCCAAATAGCACTCCAAGCAGTTCATTAGCAGTTGAACAAGGAAGCTGTCACTGCTGTCCAAACTGCAATGCCAGTAACTAGTCTGGCTGCAAAAAGATCACTGAAGGCTTTTTACTTACTTTTACAACTGTTTAGCATCATGCTTTACTTTGTTGCCATAGTCTTGCTCATTTAGTGTACTAAAGTGGACAGACCATAGTAAATGCTGGGATGGGGTACTTTCTGTATGTTGCTAATACAGTCTTCCCTTTAATATGGATTTATGCTCCTCATCACTTTCTGTTACATTGAAGGGTCACCAATACCTGTGGGCATTGATGTGCAGGTAGAAAGCATTGACAGCATATCTGAAGTTGACATGGTAAGTGGAACTGGAATAAAGAAGTTCAGCCAAAATTCAGGGTTTCAGAAACACCCAGCTGGATGATATAGAATAATACAGTTAAAGAAAGCAAACCCTCAAAGAGAACAGCCTTGCCTTGAAGCATGCAAGTCATTCTTGTTTAAACTAGTAAGTGTTATATAAGAGCACATGTCAAATTTCTCCTTGGGCAAGAGGAACAGATCAGAGCGGAGAGTGCTCCCATTTGAAAACACCAACCATTCAGTAAGCCCCAACGGCTTCTGAATGAGCTCTTAGTACTCAGCACATTAGTTGAAGAGGCTCTGTATCCTTTATTTCTTTTGTTTATTCGTATCTGTATATTCCCTTCATTTCTGGCGTGGGTGGAGCTGTAGATAGGACAAATGGAAGCAGGAATATCAGTTCCATGAATGGCCCTCAGAAGTAGATGCCCACACTGCAATCACGGACTTGTAGCACTGGAATGCTGTTCATTCCTCAGCTGAAATTGTCACTGACAGTGCCAGCCGTTAGAGCCAAGTCCTAGAATAGCAGGGCACGTTAGCTTTGCAAAGAGATCTCATTTACAATATCTTTTCACAGTCAGTGTAGGTCTAGTTGCAGGTGTTGAGTTTGCAATGGGATCTGTCAGTCAGCATGCACCCCTGCATTCCTTTGCAAACCCACCCAAATCATATTACAGGGAAGACCTAAGTATCTTCCCAGTATTCTTATATGAAGTTATTGTTCTACTGAGATAAATTATGCCTGCCTAATAAAGCAGAAGTTATATAGATAAGCACAAAGCAGTCAGGCTGTGCAGAAGCTCAGACTGGATTTGCAGCATCCTCTCCATCTCTTTCTACATGTATATTTGCAGTCATGCTATTTCTCTAAATAGGGTGATAAAATATTTTAAACAATATTTCATATTAAAAAAATTGTAATTCTTGTGAAAGTGAAGTTTTTACTCTTACGAAATTCATCACGTTGTTTCTTTATGATGCATTTCATTCATCAACCCCCTGTTCAATATTTGTACAAAATGTACAGATTAATGAATTTTACAAATAGACCTAATGCTCACGAAGAACCCAAATTAATCCCTTTGTAAAGGAACTACCATCCATTCTGAGAGAAGCTTATGAAGATCTCCAGAGGAAACCTTTTTCCATTTGCCTTTGACTGGTTTAAAAGTTCCTTCATGACTTCACTGATGGCCCAATATAGCAGAGCACTGAAACCTGTAAAAGTTTTATCTCAGTATAAATGCAGCATGAACCTCAGACTCAGACACCAGTGACAAGGCAAACAGCCAGTGTCCCAGAAGTAGCTCTAATCTATATTTAAACTCATTGACTGGGATTTGATTCCTGTCATTGAGGGTCCTCCATATGATATCCAGAGAAGACATTGATCCTTTGCATGAGTTGATTAGTTTGTACTGTTTTCTATTGCATGTGAATAAACCGTGCATTGTCTTCTTTTATTTTTAATTAAACAAAGGACTTCACAATGACTTTGTATCTCAGACATTACTGGAAGGATGAGAGACTTTCATTTCATAGTAACAAAAACAAAAGTATGACTTTTGATGGAAGACTGATAAAAAAGATTTGGGTTCCTGACGTATTTTTTGTACACTCCAAAAGATCTTTCATCCATGATACAACTGTGGAAAACGTCATGCTCCGAGTATACCCTGATGGCAACGTACTCTTCAGTCTACGGTAAGAGCAATAGCCCTTTATAAGAAAATACATGGCTGCAGTTGTGGACCAGCAGTCTGTATAGTGAGAAATTGCTGGAAATACTTGTAGTTAAGATTCTGAAACTGAACTAGCAGTAATCCCCTGGCATCAGATAATGGGAACTGGTGACTAGTGTGCCAGTGTGAAAATAAATTCAGGACCGATAACATATAAATAACATATTTTGCTGTCATTCACATATTGTTTGTTTCCTGTCACAGAATAATGGCATTTTTTTCATCTGTTGTAAATAGCACTGAAATTTATCTTGTGTTAATTCTTTGGCAGTGGTTTTATCTACATGTTATTGCTTTTCTTTATGAGGTAGATTTGGATGATGTGGCAGAAATAGTTTTCATAGAGGAGTTCTCACCCTCTTGTACAGACCCTGAAGCCTGTACATTGCAGAAATCACAGTTCTCCAGGTTATTAGTAATTAGGCCTATACACAGAGTTTATTTTTCATCTAATCTGGGTGGTTTGAAGATTTATGCAAGCACTTGAGATTTTGGCTATTTAATAATTGTTCCAACAAGTAATGAATTTATCTACCTTCTCATGAAGACATGCAGAAACCCTCACAGCAACAGCTGTACATCACTTTTAAATAGTGTTTGCTCAAGAATCACAGTGATCATTAAGAAAAATGAGGTGAAGTAGGCATTTTATTGCTATATTCATTTCCATGCTTCATGAGAAAGAGGTTGGAACACTAAGGCTTACAGCAATGGCTCTCCATATGAGGGGTATGACATACGTACAGCTGGGGGAAGGAAGAGTAGTAAAGAGACTTAGGATGGGAGAATACATTCTGTCAGCTTACTGGAAAGGTAAAACGTCATCAAGATAAACAGCAAGAAATTGTGCAGAAATAGGTACAAACCAAAGACAGCATGTGATGTGCAGGACAGAAATGAAGAGAAAGGAAAAAGCAAGATGGGAGGGAAGGAAAAGGGGAAAGTAGAGCTGAGGAACAGACACAGTGTGAATCAATTTGCTATGTCTGGTCACTGGCTGGAATCCCCTCTGATGGGAGCCCTTGTCCTGGGTCCTACATCACATTTGCAAGCTGGTGCTCTACTTTTCTTCCTTGCCCTTGTGCTCTCTACTCCCACAGTTACCTTTTCCTAACTCTGCCATTACCAGATGGCATATACTGGCTGACTCCTCCTTGCTTTGCCAGAGCTTGCAGCCAGCCTCACCCTTCCCGTGCCAGTGAATAGCAAAGCCCCAAAGTTCCTGCCAAACCTGTGGATTTCTTCCTGGATATATACACAAAGGGCAGGTGTCCTGTCTTTTTCCTTCCGTACCAGCTCTTACCAAACAGAGACCGGGAAGGGAGTGACCTAAAGGTTGTGAACTAAGGTTTTGAAATTATTAAGGTGAAACATTATTTTTCTAGCTTAGTGGTGTTAATGTGTGTGTTCCCAGAGAATCAGATGTTCGTTAAAACACCCTTTCTGTATTGCCAGATTTACATGCACTGGGTAGATTATATTCCAAATACTTACACGCAAGAACCCTGCATATTCTGCAGTTTTTCTTCAGAGCATAGCATCCAGGATTTGATTGAAGCAAACTGGAGCAAAAATCCAGATTTGTTGCTAAAACAGTCTATCTTTTATTTTCAATCAACATTTTCTTCTTGTTCCCCTGATCCTTTAGTCAGTAGCTAAAAAAAAGAAACCACATCCATAGTAGGAAGCATTATGCATGGTTTTAAAGATGTACCATTCTTACAAGCTAGTAAAATCTTACACTTGTAAAATTTAAGATACAGTGTGATTACCAGCTAGCAGTTTTCAAAGATTGATTATATAACCAGTATAGCTCATACTTAAAACTGTAGGATTCAGTTTGGGAAAAACTGAAAAAACAAACTGAAACAAATAACATGCAAACTGTGACAAGAAAGGGAAATTTGCTCTTATTTACCATATTTAAATTGCTGCCTCTAGTCTTGTTGTTTGTTTGTTTATTGGTTAAAATGTCAAGGAACAGTTCTCTTCTAAACACTGGTGAAAAAGCAGGTGAAATTCAAAATAATGGTTTTTCCTAGATTTCCTTAAGCTTTTTAGAGTATAAGGCGTTTAAATGGTGTTGAAGAGGAGAGTGAGCTTCCAGAAACTGCAGCTTATCTTTTTATGCAAATAAACATTAGAAGCATTCCAGCTGGGAAAACAGCACTTGGAATAATATTTGCTGTAATCTGTAATATTATCTACTTTAATCTATGAGAAACCCAGTCAAGAAATGTGAACTCCCCTTGTTAATCTTCCTAAATGTAACCCTTCAAAGCAAAATATATGAAAGGCTAATGAAGGATCAGGCCAGTAAAGGCTTTAAAACACCGAGGGTAATGTAGTCAGTAAGAAAGACTAATTATGTTTAAAAAATATGCTCTCACTGATTTAATTTTATGTCACTATCCTGAAGCAATTTTAGAAACATCTAGAAAAACTCACTCATCAGCAGATTGGTCGGGGATCTCACTGAGTTGTCTGCCCAGCTCTAAGAAAGTGTGAAATTTTCCATTTAATTTCTGTTTTTCTCTTCCTTTCTGCAGAATAACAGTTTCTGCTATGTGTTTCATGGATTTCAGCAGGTTTCCTCTGGACACTCAGAACTGCTCTTTAGAACTGGAAAGCTGTAAGTTTAATTCATACCTGTTCTTCACACGTGTGTTCTTAGTAACACTCCATACTCCATCTTGTTAATAATACCTTTTCAACTTATTTTGACATGTGACCTGAACCCTTCAACCTGTACAGGTTAAATTGTGACCAGTTTGGGATCCTTCCAGAACTTAGTGAGCTTTGGGAAGATAGAAAAACCATGATGCACCCTGCTTTGTTTTGACTGGGTTGATATTCCAAGGCTTGAATCTAAAAATGTTTCTTCTGTCAAAAATCATGTTTTGTGGGGATTTTTAAATTTTTTTTTAATTTCCTGAGAAAAAAGTGCAAGTTAAAAGTAAAATGTCAATATTTAACCTCATGGAAAAATTAAAACAAGTGCTTGTGTTACTGTGAAATATCTGCTTTCTCATCCCTGACTTCGTTGTCTGTAGTAAGTTGTAAAGCTGGGCAACAAACGGTAATTCTCTTTTGCCAAGCCTTTTGCTATGTCAAAATTTATTTCTCTTTGGTTTATGAGTAAAACTGGGATGCTGGTTTGTTGTTTAGTTTTGGAAAAGAGAACAGATTCCCAGTGTTCAGGCAGTCTGCTCAGTGTTGCAGCTCCAGAGCTCTCATCCTAAATACCCTGTGACCCTGAGCATGCCCATGTTCCCCCATCTGCCACGTAAGCTGGTAACAGGGCATAGGACTGGGGTCCACTTAGAACAAGATGGAATGTGGTCTCTGAAAAATTTCCATGCCAACTAAGTGGCAAATTGATGTGAAAAAAGTGTTTCTTTGGGGTTTTCCCAAATAGTTTGAGTGGTCTCCTAACCCTAAGAAAAGAAAACAGTCGCATTATACCAGCAGAAGAGGTGAATTAGTTTTTACTTTCTCATAGATGCGTACAATGAAGATGATCTGATGTTATACTGGAAACACGGAAACAAGTCTCTGAGCACAGATGAGCACATCTCCCTCTCCCAGTTTTTCATTGAAGAATTCAGTGCTTCCAGTGGACTAGCTTTTTACAGCAGTACTGGTATAGTAATGACTTTTCAAATTCAAATTCATTGCTAATAAATGACTGATGCTGCTTAGAGATCTCAGTTAAAATGAGGTCTATTAATCACACTGGTCTGTTGGGCTGGGTCCTTACATTACCAGTGTAACACTTTCCTGATACTAAAAGAAGAGGCCATAATACTTGTAACTTAACATCTGACAATAAGGATCTGAAAAAATGCATAACAACCAAATATATGTTGGTGCGAGCTCTTGTGAAATTGTGGTGCTTCTCTTAAAGCCCCTGGAGTACTGGTTTTACAGGAATCTTTGGGTCCTAGTTACATAGAAAAGCTTGAAAATGCAAACCCTAAAGGGTCAAATACTAGAGAGAAAACATGAGGAGCCCCAGTGTGTTTTATTGTCTAAAATCTCCTCATTTTTGGAGCTGTAATATAGCACTAAAAGTCTACTAACTAGAAGATTTCTCCATGATGGCATGTATAACCTATCGAAGTCTAATTCATGGTTTTCTTAATGTTCCATGTTTACACATAAAGTTGCAGGAAAAACATCCCTTTATGTCAGCGCTACATTGTTTAACTACAGGTATCTGCCCCAGACAGGTTTTTATTTCTCCCTATAGAACTTGAACTACACTTTCTGGCAAACTGCACAAGGCTTTAGGAGTTTATTATAGCCTTGATTTCATGCAAGGTGGGTTTTATTTTCTTTGTATTTGCACATGCAATTATAAATTTTTAAATACTTCTCTACATAAGTAGTCTAACCATATGTTTTTAACCAGATAAAATAGCATGTTTGCTACTGTACTCACCAGTCTGAAGCAGTTCACTTCAGTGTGGATATTGCCCTCGATAACAAGGCAGATTAAGTAAATAGAAATTATTCCATATAATATGATGAAATGCATAGCACTTTGGAAAAAAGCCTTGAAGACATGCAGGAAAGCTGCAAATAGATTTATTTACTGTATTTTATTTATGGGACAGCTTCCTTTTGCATTTAAAAAAGAGCCATTCAAGTCTGCAGTGGCTGATATTGAATGCCGTAATACCAGTTTAAATTATGATGCAGCTGAAGCAGCAAGGAATTCACAGCTTGATCAGGTTCTTCATGCTTATCTCTTGCTCGTGTATGACCTAAGAACAGAGCTCCAGAGCCATTGTCATGTGCAAAGAGGGTGAGTGATACCTTACTGTCTTAACTCTGCATCAAATTTGTCCTTGTTGCAAGATGGAGAGATTGGGATGTTTTCCACCAAACTGCTATCACTGAGTGCTGAAAGTGGGTTCTGGGAGCTCAGCTGGCTTCTTTCTGCCTTGCTATTCTCATCAAAAAACACTTATGCAAGCAAATATGGCCTTGTGCACAATAGTGCAACCCCACACCACCCCAGTACTCAGCCCTTTGCAGCACCTTCACAGCATCTTTGACTTTTTGCAGTGTAACTGCTTAACACTTACATGCAGATGTTTTGCTGATGAGCTTACTCAGCAGGATAAAGGTTAAGGGAAAGACTTTTTTTAAGTCACAGGGACCCTGGGAAGTACCTGAACAATGTGTGTACCATACTATAGTTAGAACACTGTCCTTTGTAAGCACATACTTTTCTTTGGCTTAGAGGTTTTCTTTCTCACAGGAGGCTTCACTTTCTCTTGTTCTTTTATTTTACTTTCATGTAATCATGAAAATGATTACATACATACCCTGCCCCTGAAGTAAGTAATAGTGGGGAACAATCAGCACAACTCTAATGGAGCCATCTTCCCCTGAAGAGTTTTGGGCAAAAGGACAAAAATGCTGCTCACAGAGCAGCTTCAGCATTTTAGGTTCTGCATATTGTTTCCTGTGCATCTCAGAGAACTACGCACGTGACACATTTAGGCTTTTGGCATTCCCAGGTCTCCAAGGGAGCAACAATTTCAATCCATTTTTGAGGCAATAACTTTTAAAGCCAAAAACCTTCTCCACAAGTGAAAGCACATGAAGCGTGTTTAATATTAGGTGGGGTGTTTGTGATACATTATTTTTTATAAAGGCCCTGCTTGTGATGGCATGACTGCTCCAACACAGGCTCCTTAATGTCTCTATTTGTGCTGGTCAGGCAGATGCTGCGCAGCCAGCCGCTTTTGTCTTCTCTTCACCTCCCCATGCACCGATTTCCGTCCCATCGCAGGAGGTATAGCACACATGCTTTGCTGCACAGACAGACCGTGCCACCAAACTTCACTAGATGGCACCCTTTCCACTAACGTCAGTGCTGTGCGGGCAAACCGGCCTGACGACAGGAAAAGTGCTGCCTACTGCTGGGTGTTTGTAGCATGAGAGGAGGCAGGCTACTTTTTGGGGGAGGCAGGGTGTTGGCTTTACTTTCCTCGCTGGACTGGACAAATACATTCTGTCTGTATTCTCCCAGCAGTTTCACTTGAAGTCTATGTACTACCCACACCCCCGCCCCACTCACCTACTCACCGCCCGA
>NW_009919449.1:29195-37422 GCF_000696875.1 Nestor notabilis
GCCCCGATTTCCTAACTTCAACTATAATAGAGTATTTTATTTATGCAGTCGTGATGCTTTGCTCCCAAGGCAGCAGTACTTTAATGAGGGATGAAGGACAGTTAATAAAGCACTATATAAAACCAAGGTGGTGGCAATATTTCTTAAGCATTTACTATTACTGAAAAGAATATACCATTCCAATGGAAAGGAGAAGGCCAGTGAACAGAGCTCACAAATAACACAGCTCTCTTCTCCCCCAACCTGTTCCTCTCTTTTTTCACTAGGTTGGTACAATCGACTTTTTATAAACTTTGTGCTTCGGAGACATATTTTCTTTTTCGTGCTGCAATCCTACTTCCCTGCCATGCTGATGGTGATGCTGTCTTGGGTTTCATTTTGGATTGACAGAAGAGCCGTTCCTGCCAGGGTATCACTAGGTAAACCTTTAACATACATTCTTCTGGGAAGTATAGAATGGACAGGGGAGAGGTCTTGAAATTACCTTAGCTTCTTATTTGCACAGGACATGAGCAAGTATAGCAGGTAATTGCCTGAACAACTATTACTGCCACTATTGTCTATAGCACAAACTGCTTTAGTCAACCTCCTCATCTGGAAATGGGATGTTTGTTCAGACCTGCTTTGCTATATTAGAAAACAGCTCGCACACCACAGAAGGAAAAGGGATGATTCTGCTGGTTTCCTTATGCAGAATTTTACTGAGTTACTTTTTTTCCTCCTGCACAGACAGGGGTTTTCCTCCTCTCTTCCCAGCAAAGTAACAGGTAGTAACTGGTAGTCAGACCCCTCCCCAAATCTGTGGTTCATAAGACATATTTAATAAGCACAATGCAATCTATCCAAAAGCTTTGCAGCTCTGCTTTCTCTCTAGAAACACTTCTTACTGAATTGAAACCAGCTTCCTGACTCGTCCTATGTAGCAAAGCCTTTCTTTGTTAGGCACCTTGACAATGTTTCCTTTGGTGCCTGAACTGTGCAAGACTTACAGGCTTCTGTGGAAGCTGAAGAGTAAGTTGGGCACCTTTCTGCTCTCACAGTTTTAGTTCTGAACACCACAGCTCAGGACAAAATGACTAATCGCAGTGGTTTTTTTAAATAACATTATTGTTTTTTAGTTGATACCACCTCAAGACTTTGTTGGGAATTTAATGCTGATGGCATTGGAATGAGTACATTATTTTTTTCATATTAGCATCTCTGTGAAGATCTGATGGAAATTTGTTAAGACTTCTCATGTAACCACAATGCATCTGTGTTGTGCAACTGCCAGCTTAAGAACTAGTAAAGACGTTCCTGTTCTTTCTTCTCACTGATGGTAGTCCCAGAAGCCAATTGCATGTTGCCATATTTCTTAGACCAATGAAAATTTGAGGATCTTTGTAAGAAACAAACTTGCATGTACTGAGGGTGCCCTCAATTTTTATCTACAACTATGTCAATCTAGCAGAAATAGGACTGTAGCTACCCCAGATCCCGTTCTATTGACACAGTCTGAAGTTACTAATACATGAGTTATAATTTGTTAGTTGAAAAACAAACGATGGTACCTTCTACCTCCTTTTATTAATGCATCTAGCAACTCCTTTTGTTTATAAGGAATTTTAACTTCCTCTTTAAAAATAAAGTTTTAGTTCTCAGTAGGTCATTTGTTTTGCTGATGATGTTTATTAATTTCTGTAAGGATTTCTGCAGATGGTTATGCATCAGTTGTATGAATAATGCACGTTTCATTAGCATAAGCATACATAATTTATAGGCAATCTTAACAGCAAAGTTTAAAAAGCTTAGCTCCCTAGCCTAGAGTATACATATTTCAAATAAACCAATTACCTCTTATGTGGTAAATTTCAAACATCATCCTTCCATGTAAGGGACTTGCAGAGAGGGAGAGGGAAAACTCCTGTATGTTCCAATGGACTTGAACTAGCATAAAACTGGAGAAAGTCTACAGTGAGACCCAGCTGAAAGGCCATGCCATCAGCCAGTGCTGTCTCACAGGTATTACTAAGATGTCTTCACTTCCAGTGTTACATCCATCTCTTTAAAAGCAGGGCCTCGTTTGGTTGTTGGCCTTTGTTTTTTTTCTGAGATAGAGCAAACCAAAATGGGATGAATAGCTGCATGTAAGAAGAGATTGAAGGGATGAGGGTGAAATTCTAGACACACTGAAGTAAACAAAACCTGTTTCTTTGTTTCAATGGATGTAGCATTTTTATGCTAGAGTATTTTAGAGAGACATGGAATTATGACAAAGACATACAAACTGATACGTGTTCTCAAGAAGTACAATTTGAGAAGGGTTGGGAGGGAAATTGGTGATTCTTTAGTGCTTCTCTGGGACAAGAAGGTGTGTAGAGGAGACCCTGTCTCTGGGAAGTGAGGGAAGCCCGCAAACCTGCTTACGCTTCTCTACAGCAGTGCTTAAAGCTGTCACAGAAATGTGTTCCTTACACTGCTGAATCACCACTCTTGGGTTCCCACTGTTCAAACCTGGTGTGCCACAGCTCTAACTGCACGCACTGAGCAGGGAGATGACTTACTTGTTTCAGTATTGTATGTGATAGGTCCTTCATGGTTCACTCCCCTTCTCAGAACCTGTGCAATGAAGTTGAAGGCAGTGTCAATGATATGCCCTCACAGAGCTGTGCTGTCCAAGCAAAGCTGATGAGCTAAACAGAACCAGCTGGCCAGTATTAACCTGCCCTTTTTCTTTGGCAGGTATAACTACAGTGCTGACAATGTCAACTATCATGACAGGAGTAAGTGCCTCAATGCCTCAAGTGTCTTACATAAAGGCTGTGGATGTGTATTTATGGACCAGCTTCCTTTTTGTCTTCCTGTCTGTCATCGAATATGCAGCAGTGAACTATCTCACCACAATTGAAGAGAGAAAGCAACTCAAAAAACGGGGCAAGGTACAATCCTCTCTGTGTTTTGTTGCCTTCAGAACGCACCACAGAAGCCACAGAGTAATCCTAATAGACCACTGTGAGAACAGTGCAGTAACCATGTCTGTGACTTCATTCTGTATCTCACTTTATTTTACTTACCTGAAGGGAGGAAATGTATCATCCTCTCTGAGATCTTGAGAAAGCTGTGCTTTCTGTCCCTTCCTTTTCTTGTGGCAGAGGTTAGGGAGTTCACCTCCTGATTGCCCTCTCCCCAGAGGAGGGTAATCTTCATTCTCTTCTCAAATACCTATTGATCAAAGTGTTTTCCTTCTCTCTGAAATACACCATGGAATGCAGTCATGTGATTTTCCTTCCTATTTCCGGCGAAGCATAGTGTATTTTTCCTTCTCCTGCTTTGCCATTTTTAATTAGGGAGATGAGTTTAATGATTCCTTTTTGTCCCAAGGCCAGATGAATGTCAAGGTCATTCTTAGAAAAGTGTGCCTGAAGCAGAAATGTGCACAAGTTAAAACATTTGCTTTCTATGAAGCACTCACTTAAAACCTTTGCTTCAAGAATACCCCCATATGTAAACTCCTTTGTTGAAATATCAGAGGGGAAAACCACAAAATTTTTGTTGTCTGTGGGGCAGGCTCTAGAGGTAGCAATGATGCTGTGAGGTAGCCCTGTTCCCCATATGCTGTCCACAGAAGGAACAACACTGAAGAGAAAGCTTGCTTCATTTTCTGGTTTATTTATTTGTGATTTACTAACATGGCTCCTAGATACAGAATAACTATTTTTTGTTGCCAGGCTTCAGGAATGTATAGTATTGATGCAGTGCAAGCAATGGCTTTCGATGGCTGCTTTCACGACACGGATGTGGACATGGACCTGACTGCCTTTCCAGACCGCTGTGAAGAGAATGAGACTCGGGCACGTGCAACCAGTGTCTCCAATGTGGACACAACTCGCATAAAGAGGAAGAGATCTCTGAAGGGAAGCGTGGGCAGGATTATTTTACAGAACAATCATGTTATTGACACATATTCAAGGATTATATTTCCCAGTGTGTATATTGTGTTCAACTTTTTTTACTGGGGTTTGTACATATGAACAAAACCGATTATAATCTGGACATTAATTTGTGTATGAGGGTAGCATCGTGCTTCAAAAATACAACAGCAGTAGAGGAAAGGGTTAAAAGTTTCCAAACCTGACTTCTGCGTCATACCAAGGCTTAGTTAGCAGCAAAGCTGTTAATGAAAAACTCTCAGGAGTCTGGTTTCTTTTTCAATTGGACTGTTGCAATGCTCCATTGGAGCAATCCAATGCACATGCTATTACTGCATTAGTGTAGAAGCAGGTTGCTTACTAAGGGAGCCCGTTGTCACACACCTGAACAGACAGCATCTCCCACTTGAGGTATTATCCAGTCTCTCTCTACCCTCTAACCATTCCTCTTTAATCAGCCTGTTTGTTCTCCACTTGTTGTCCGGTTTAGTAGACAATCAACACCAAACGCCTTCAAATAGCTCCTGTCCTCGTCTCACTTGCTGCATTTTGATTTTGCTAGGCAACCTGTATGCACCTCAGCAGCCTTTGTCCTCAAGATGGATGGTAACGAGGGGGAAAGCGATTATGGCTCTGCAGTGGAACAGGGACCAGCAGAAAGCAGGGCTTCTATTTTGGAGAAATCTTGCTAACTAGTCCCTGAGGCAGCACAGGAACAAAGTCCCAGACCCAATGCACTCAGTGTCTTACAGCCACCTCCCAATTAGGTAACCAGCATCACCTGCACAAGCTGTGCCCCTCATGTGGCACCCACACACCTGTGCCTCATGTAGACCTGCTGTAATCACCAGCTTTCTGCACAACCATTTGTTTCAGAAACACAGGCTTTGAGGCAGAGATTTTAGAAAACGTGGTCAAGAAAACAAACCAACCACATCTTCAGCAGAATCTGGTTCTTCTGATTTATGTTGCATATGTGAGCTTGAGGTTCTACCCTACTCCCTCTCCCTTTGGCTTTTGAGATTGGATCTTACAGTGAGGAGAAGCTACATACACCTGCTTGCAGCAGTGATCCCCAGCACAGTTCAAGATACCATGCTGAGACACATGGGAAATAAAAGGAAGCAGCTGTGCCAAAACACAGCCCTATACAGGAATTCTGTTGGTCCCAGATGAATCCTGCACGGAAATATCCTTAGGTTCAGGCTAAGGAGGTTGAGTTAAGAATGTTCAGGGACACACACATGAAAAGCGTTCACAGCTCCAGAAAAGAATCAAGATTATTTTTGTGACTTTCCCAAATAAGGAGCATTTTCCACTTACATTCCTTGGGTTCATCTGTCATTTAATGGAGTGAGTTTATATTTACAAAGTCAGGTCAAAATGGTAATTCGTGGTAGCAAAAAATGTCACAAGGTCAATGCTTGGTCACTGCTTGGTCAAGGTTAGGAAATGGGAATAAATTTGGAAGCCTGAACCACTCTCTGGTTTGTTCGTTTTCCCTGCTCCAGTATGGTTTTGCTCATCATGTGGTGATGTCTCTTACTGTCTCAAGAAGCTGCATTTACCCAGCTGCAGAAGCTGGTGACACACTGCATGCTGCGTGACTGAAATCTGATGGAGTGGGTACTCTGGAAGTCAGTCCAGTGCCAAACAAATGATCAGACCTAAGACAGCTTTGATATTCTTCCAGGAAATCCTGTCATGGAAAGCAGAACTGTATTCAGGCAAGACAATGCTGGGAACATAAAGCCAAAGGACACGCAGGCTTTGGCAACAGCACACTAGACCTCAAGCTGAGCAAATGTGTAATATAGATGTATAAAAAAAATTACCACGACATCCTTGTTACTGCACTGCCATTAGGGATGCATCCTGCACAGATGTCCCACATTGCCTGAGAAGTTCCCATCTAATTGCTTCAGGTGTGTAATGTGTGTCCTAAACTTTTCTCATGAACTAATATAACATTGTTTTCACATGGTTTTTGTTGTCTGCCTTACAGGAAGAAGTGTTTGTTGGGTAGACAACAGCGAATCCTCAGCCTCCAACAGAAAAAACACCCCTGTGTTTCTTGACCCAAAAGAGTTCCTCTTCCAAATTTCTTACAGGATCTGCAGCAACAGAAGCCCTGCAGGCAGTACACCTAAGCCCCATGTAGGCTGTCCAGCAAACAGGCCCACACAGGGAAGTGTGCAGGAGAAGGGATTCCTGCCTGCATTTTCCTTCCAGGCACTTCCTATACAGGTGCCTGAAAGCTGCACAGCTTGCTCTGGTGGAGGAAACTGTCAGTTACTTTCAACTGTGAATGTAGCCACTGACAAAACAGAGAGTACTATATAGCAAGTCTTACTATAAGATTGCATGTCCTGGTGATGAAATTTAACTGCATGCTTTTACAGCAAAGCTTATAATGTTTATCTTAATGCAGTGACATGGATACCAGGATCAATTATACTTCAAAAATCTATTGCTTGTATAAATAGTAAAAAATAGCAAACAGTATTTAAATACATTATTTCTTGTTTAAAGGGTGCAAGAGGGCTGACTAAAACTCATATGACCCTTGTCTGAGCCTTGTGCTATCTTCTAGAAAAGGATGGTAATAAATACTTCTAGTCAATTTGTCTACACAGGCCAGCATGGAATTTTGTGTTTCTCATTCCTGTTACTTGTGGCTGGTTTTGCAGCCAGTCAAAACTATGGATTTTACATCCCACAGCGTTTACTAACAGTTAAAACATTATGGCCATTACATAAATACGTACTTGTTTGAGTATTCATCCTACTTGTATTCAAGCAGTTACACTGAGAGTACTTTGTGGATTTTTGGAACGGAAATAACAGGTTTAAATCGCTTCTGTGACCAGCTGAGGGATGTGGCCTCCCTATTTTTAGCATCTGCTGCTGCACCCATTTGTTGTATGAAAACGTCCTGTAAGTCTTGATGTAGGTGATGCAAACTTTTAAGTCTGGAGAACTACTTTATTCTTCAAAGCTTTAAAATTCTCATGGAAGAAGTAAGCAAAATTTCACGCCAGCAACCTGTTTTTCAGAGAGCTACAAAAAGGTATACCTTTGAATATCCCAACTATTGCAGACTCTTTACACTAAAATAACCACAAGTTAATAACCTTTGCAAAGTCTCCTGAATGTTGAATGACATTGTGATGAACTAAGTCAGAATTATAAAGTAGGGAATATCTTCTTTGGAAGTCACAGCGCAATGAAAGAAAAATGCTTTATAGAGAAATTTTACCATCTAATTTGTACACATCTGTGCAATTAGGATGACTTTAGGGTCATCCCCAGTAAAACCCCTCCCCTGGTAACCCACCCTCATGCTGATTAACCTGTACTTCAGGTCAGCTGGTGACCAAAGTGGTCCAGGTGGTAAAGGAACAAGGACTGAACAGGACGAGCAGTGTTTGCTTTTTTCTCTCTTTCATCCTTTTTTCCCGTTTATTATATTTTGCTGATCTCTCCATTCAGCACGTAGGAGTTTGCTGGCTGCATCCATGAACGAGGAACCCGCCGCAATCACGTAACGTTTGTTCCAAAAGATCCACCTAGTGCCAGGAAGCAGGAGTTACTGCTGAGTGAGTAACAATCACACCGCAAGGGGGAACAACTGCAAACCAATTTCCTATGAAGGGAGGAATTACGAATATTCTTGATGTCTTTCACCCCATGTGAGTTTAGCAATTAATAGACATCTTTACTAAAGGTAACTAAAAATATTTCTAGACGTTTTCATGTGAAAGCTCAGTGAGGAGTCTCAAGATTTCTTTGAGGGAGCCTCAGACGGGCTCTGGAACTAGATTTTGGTCCAGGAAACAATAATGCAGCTAAAAACCAGGTGCTTTTGTGTGCATGAAGTAAGACTTTATACAAATAACCACAGCGTTTTATGTTGTGTCTCCTATCTAATCCGTGTTACCTCCAACTTTAGTGGCGATACTGTTGTCTAATTTCCTATTGGAAAAAAGTACTCCAAAAAAAAAAAGTACTTCTCTCTCGCACATAATGGCCAAAAACTTGGGTAGACGAAGAACAAAAATTTCTTGCACAGATTGTTTTCAGCTGGCGATTTCTTTAAAGCTTTGTAGGCTGGGAGTGGTAACACCACGACGTCTCCGCTACGCGAGGTTAAATGGCGTGGAACACGGACCTCCGTTACCACCCAACACCGTTCCTGCTCTGCTTCCTCCGAGCTGCCGCTTCCCGCACCCTCAAGACGTGCCCCGCGGGCAGCGGCACGGCATCTGTCCCACGGCGCAAGGGAAGAGACCGAGGAGACCCTCGCTCCCGGCTCTCAG
>NW_009919450.1:0-1536 GCF_000696875.1 Nestor notabilis
TGCTGTAGCTGAACCCAGGACACAGGCATTTACTGTGACTGCAGGAGAAATACATCCTTCCAGCTAGAATTCATCATAGCCATCAACCATGTTCAGGAGTTGATCGCTAGACTCATATAGTGATAGAAGATGCTACTGATGCTGGGGCATTTTCATCCACTCTCAATGATTAGCTTGGACAGAGAAATTTAGATTGCTTAACCAGCATGCTGCAGACTACGTATAAAAGCACCTACTTATGAAAGCTCTTTCCATGAAAGTACAGTTCACCTGGAACAGGGTGTTCTTAGCTATTCTGGCTGAAGATTGAGATTTTCATTGACTGAAATTTTCATTTGATCCTTTCAAGATTCAGGCACTAAAGTCATGCTGTGAATGCGTAAAGCTGAATAGAGAAACAGAGAAAGGAATTTCCAGAGAACTCTTTTTTTTCCTTGCATGCCATTATTGTGCTAAACCTATATTACAGATCATGGCTCAGCTCTCTAATGTGTTGTACATGCATAGAATGGGACAGTCCCAGGTACACACTTCTTACAACCGAATCTGCAAGACAGATGGATATAGACCAAGAATATAGTTAAGCAGTAGTATAAATTGGAATATTACCTAATCATGTCAGAAAATCAAGATCCTTTTTTACTACAGATAGAGAGACTTGGAGTGAAATAAGAGAAAAATTTAGAGCAAAAGCATGGATATAGCAGCTGTTGCTTCTTTTTTCTTCTGGTCTTTTTTTTCTGCTGCTATGGTCACCGAGACATCACAGATCACAGCACTTTTAGGTCTATTACTGCCACAGAGCTGAGAAAATGAGAGGTACCACAACAGGACAAAGAGTTTCTCAAGCCTGAGCAGCTCTCCAAGGACAATGTAGTGTTGTAAAATTGCAGAGCACCTGAGATGTGTTGCAGAGTCCTAGCTCTACCACAAACTTCCTGTGTGATATTGGTCAAGTCACTTTTCTTTTTTCTTCCAGGTGTCTCTTCCTCTTTTTAAGGTAACACCTTCAAAACATATTATTTTTTTTTTCAAAAGAGATTGTTTCTTACTGGCTACTGCATGGGAGTCTAGTATTAGCTGAGTCATCTAACCAACTGTAATAAAAATTTCAATTACAGATGCCTTCCTCAGGAGGGAAATATGTCTAGAAATGTTCCAACCTTTCCATTGACTACTTGCAAATGACAGTATAAATCAGCAGTGGGACAGTAGGCAACAAATAGCTTATAATGTAATTGTTGACTTTCTCAGGAAACTTCTGATCTGAATTTGAGAAACTTGGTCTTTCTATTTTCCATAAACTTGTATGAAAAGATCTCCAGAAGAAAAATAGGTCAATTAAGCCCTTTATGTAAGATGCCCAAACCTGAATAGAACTGAAGGTGGTATATTAGAATCATAGAATGGTTTGGGTCGGAAAGGACCTTAAGATCATCTAGTTCCACCCCCCTGCCATGAGCAGGGACACCACACACTAAGCTATGTCGCCCAAGGCTCTGTCCAGCCCGGCCTTGAACACCTCCAGGGTTGGAG